>NW_007232863.1:405161-487051 GCF_000164805.1 Carlito syrichta
TCCACTCACCTCAGCCTCCCAAAGACGCGGGATTACAGGCTGAGCCACTGAGCCCGGCTTGCAGGTGTTCTTTTGTTGATATTCATTACTGGCCTATGCAAAAGTCTGTGAAGTTATTTGTAAGCCCTTTATGGCTATCTAGGTCACTTGACTTTATTTGGTGGTCAGAGGTAGAAGGCATAATCAACCCTGTCTAGTGCCTATTATTGACTATTATAAAGTTTCATTCCAAATAGATGGCTTTGGCTGGCAGGAGGAAGATATATGAGTATTGCAAAGGCTCACTGAACAACAAAGGACTGTAAAGTGTCAATATGCCTTCCTCATTGCTATATGGAAAGGTTCAATCCTAAAAGTCTGGTTCACGTCCTTTCAGAAAGAGTGAAAGAGAAAAGTTTGTAAACAAGTTAGGTGTCCAACAATCAGGGAATTAACCTAATAGCTCATTCAATGGAATGTTTAGAAGGCATTAAAAAAGATTTATGAAGAGCTTCTAACAACAGAACAATGCTTATGATTTCATTTTCAGTGAAAAGGGTGGAATACAAAAGTGTACATACAAGATATAAAGAATAAAATGTTTGGATAGAAAAAAACATTTAAAATGGTGGAGTAAAGAGCATTTTTGTTTCTCTTCTTTCATATGTCCTAATTTTCATAACATAATAATATAGTTAGTATATGACATTGTTATAATTACTAATAAAATAGTGATTATACATTGTTTTGTATTGAAAATTGTACATAAACTTTATTTTGAAAAATTTAAAAACATCAGAAGATAGTTGTAGAAGTAAATCATGCCTTTTAATCAGGAATAAAGTCACAATTCATTATTGAATAAACACTTTGAGAATATTTCCTTTATTATTTTTACTTGCCCCTCTTGTCTTTGCTGAGAACTTCAAACTAAACATGAATGAGTATATCCTCTTTGAGAACAGGTATCATTGAACTCTAAGCACAACTCAGAGGAGTCTCCTCACAGTGAAGATCCTCTATAAAAATTTGAATAATGACTATAACAGACACTCTTGATACATATTATTTTTAGGAGTTTCTTACAAACAAATTACACGTATATCAACATATGCAAGAGATGAGAATTTAGTCTGTCATACCTTATTGATAGTAGGGGGAATCGAAAAAAATTCATAATTTCTAGGACATACAAAAAATATTTCCATTTAATATTTTTCTTCCCCTATTATTTGCTTGTTGAAGTATTCTGAGTACTTCAAAAGTTTCCAAACTCATTATCATACTATTTTTTTTTGTATTGCTTTCCTGATGTTGCTTGTATGACATGAATTGTTTTGAAAATACCCTCCACCCCCAAAAGTTGCTGCTATGAAAAACTTTTGGGTTCAGAAGTGCATAAAGCACAACTAACAATCTAGGGCTACGGTCTGTCCATGTGGTGGCCTCCATGCTGAAAAACTTTTTCCCCATGTACCATGATAAGTCCTCTTCCTTTAAACTATGAACAAGATGTTCACTTAGCTTGACAAACAGCTGTCAAAAACAAAACATAAAGTATTGTGAATGAATTCAATCCAGTCTCTTCTTAATACTTAGCTAAGCTATGCTAACAAAATGAGACTTTTAAGTGGCTGTGAAGAGAAAATAAGTGGTAAAACATAGAACAGTTTGAGGAAGGAAGGCAGGCCTAGATATGGGCATCTGGGTGGTAGCTCCAAGGTGTTAGGTCCTTGAAAGTAAAGGAGGTGAGAGTAGATGTAGAAAGCCAGGTAACAATACAACAAAGGCAGATCCTTATATTTTGAAATGCTATTTTTGGACACGATTGGTGCTCGGACCAGATGCCCCCTTAGTGGTTCTGAGCAACTCCCAGTTTCTGTGGGCTTTGTCTCTCCCACTTGGCACTGTGAACTTTCTTCTATGTACAAATTAGGCTATTGGAACCTCTTCCACTGCAGGAGCAGAGAGCTGGAAGTGCCTGGGAATGTGTATTTCATACCCTTGTCAGGCTCTGTCGGCTTATAGCCAAAGACTGCTTGGGTGGGACAATGTAAAAGCTCAACTCCCTTACCTTGAGTGCTAAAAACTCTGAGGTGTAAATTATATTTCACAGCTCCCCTTGAGACTAGGTCAAGTCTTCAAAATCATACTCAGCTTGGTTTCTGATGGTTCCTGTCCTGCTTCCCCAGCTCTTACTGGTTTCTCCTGGGATCACTTCCTTAATAAATAACTTGCACATGAATCTTTGTCTAAGGGTCTGCTTCTGTAGACCCTACAATTCTATAATTCTACAAATAGGTATCAGAAAGCAGGACTTGTTACCATTTTACCTCCCTTCTCATCTTCATTTTCTGTTCCTTCTACCTTCCTGGATTCATTCTTCCCCAATATCAGTTTCTAGGACTTATAATAGATCACTATTTTTAATGTTTATTTTCTGTATATATTAAAATAGTTGTACCCAGTGTAATTCTAGCAGAACTTAACATTTAACAAAATATGATACAATTACTTTATGTATTCATGTATTTTATCACAAGAATAATTATAAATCTCATTTTTCCCAAGGACAGTGGTAAATGACTTCAACAACTGACTTCTTGAAAAAACAGCTGTCCATTACAAAATAAATCTAGAATTCTAAAGGTATTAACACATTGTCTCTCTAGAATTAAAAATCTATTCAAGGAATTGTTCATTGAGAAGGTCAAATTTGTGAGAAAATGTCTTTTTGTAAATAATGGTGTTTTATCACTGAAATAAACAGTGTGATGAACTGAGAGGTGTGCATGGTATGACAAGAATATCTAGGTTCCCTGTAGTGTTCCACATTATAGGACATATTTTATGCTTGTCCATGATGATTAAACTTTTTTCTGTTTAACATTCAGTACTTCTCTTTGATTAGTCTAACGACATTTTACTTTTCTTCTCATTTCCAATTTTTTATCCTGTGTTCGCTTTCCATTTTCATTGTAGTGGAGTTTTATTTCAGCTTCATAATCTATTTGATCTACATTTTTACTTCATTAGCATTTCTATGGTATCTTGGCATTCTCATACATAGTTAAGCATTTTAAACTTCTTAAAATGTATAAATATTTGATTAAGTAAATATAAATTCAAAACATAAAAATTCCTCATTGAGCTAAATTAATGCTCAGAATTGCATATAATTATTATAACATTCAAATATTGCACTAAGTTCAAAATAGGTGAAATATGCTTAACACTACGCTCTGTAGAAATTATAAGCATAATTAAAACAATAATTAAGCAAATGCACAGAAATAAATACAACTCTTGTAGTCCCAACTTATTTCTCACCTTTCAGCGTCAACAGGTATAATTTATTAATCTCTAAATGGTTAATACTTTTCCACTGGGGCAACATAACTAAATGTTTTAAATAGGTATCTAAATGGGATTTGGTAAGATACACTGCAGATACAGTTCATAATAGCTATCGTTATCCTGTGGGCAAATGTACTCTGAGTTTCAACAACTGCTTTGCAAATGAATTCTTGTTAGACAACCGGTCCTGATAGAAACATAATAGTCACTGCCTTCCTATTATGTAGAAAAATAAATTAGTCAGCAAAGTCATTTCCCTTGATCCCATCTGTCATGTTAAGTAAAGCACCAATATTTTACAACATTAATATACATATATAACCCAAGAACAATAAATAGGGTAATAACATGGCAATGTACATGGTCTTCCGCCTCCATGAAGCAGAGTTTGCCTTTGATTCTTCTTTTACACTAATCTTTACATTAAGCCTGAGTGTTCCAAAATAAGATAGTAATTGTAATTTTTTTTTTAGTGTTTACTAATTCAGAATACCTTATTTATTTTACTTTTTTTCTTTAAAAGAAGAGTTTTTAAGACTCAGGTTAGAGGTGAACTAGTTATTAAAGTAAAGGCAGTTTCTACCAAGGTCAGTTTTATCAAAAGAAAAATTCAACACATTTAGAAAACCAAAACCTTTCAAATGATTTTACTAAATTAATTAGCATGTAGGTCATACTAACACTCCCATAAAAGGGGGCAAGGCAGTGGAAAAGGCAGCATATCATTTCACTGCTGTACATAATAGTTAATGCAATAAAAACGTTTATTTAATGAAACAAAAATCCTTGATCTTCCTGGCATTGACAAACCATTAGTACTACATTTTAAAATTTGAGAATTTTATTCTGCCCAGGGAAACATTTTATAAAATAAATAAGACTGAATTATTGTTGCTCAAGAGGTCATAGAAATAATCCACAGTTATACAAATGAATATATATATTTAAAATATACTGATTTTATAGAAATTCATCTATATATTTGTAACTTTTGTGGTAGATCAAATCACACTAATCTTTATGCTATGAAATGTAGCTTTGAGGTGTGGTTAATAGTTTAATGAGAGAACTTTTTAGACATACTTTCAAATGGGTTTTGTTCCTATGATGCAGTCTTCTAGAAAACAGCAAACTTATCCCAATAAATCCATTGCTCAAACTCTTTCTGGAATTGTCTTTTAGAAACTGCAACACAGTCTTTGAGGTATATCTCAATATACAAAACTCCACTGAAGGCATATGTGTTTTGAGATATCAAAAGTCATTTTGAGTCCATTTTTGTCTATTAAATTAGTTGAGAACATTTGGTTAACATTTGATTACATTTTGAGATGTTCTTATCAAATAATGAAGCACTGAAGCTGTTTTCCTCTACAGCTTTAAAATTATTTTGAAATTAAAGACAAGATAATTATTTTCAAAACTATTTTAAACAGTAACCTACAAGGACCAAAGCACTCATTTTGAAAAACACATTCATGTGGAGAGATATGATGTGTTTTGGCATGAAATCATTCTCAGGCATATCATAGGAACTTGGTAAACGATTGTTTTCATTCATTATATCTGATTCCCTGACTTCTCTACAAGTCTTGATTTTATTCACTCACTCTTCTATCCATCTATACATTTAACCATTCATTCATTTATTCATCTAACATTAGTGAACTATTACAATGTGCCAGGATAAGTTCAAAGGCCCAAGATAAATAAAACATAGTCCCTGCTTCTCTTTTGTGTTCCTGGATTTTTTTCCATAAAAATTAGAAATGCAACTCTGTTCTTGAATAGAAAAATGTTTAAAATAATTTGAATCTTGAGAAAAACATTTATTTTGTAACAAAATCTATTCTAAGAGAAAATATTCAATAAATTTACTGACTTTGAGATCTTGTGTTTTCCCTGTTACTGTCAACAACTAGAGTAACCTGTCACTTGGTTTTGAAACTCAGTAAATTCTCCCCGATGAACTCATTATCCATCAATTAGGCATAGAAATGACTTAATCACCCAGAATCTCATTAACTGAATTCTCAACCACATATTAGTCTCTAACCCTAACTTTAGAAGATAGCATATGATAAAACAAATTTATATTATCATCTTAATTTTAAGGAACAAGTTCCAGAGAATATTCTGGGATCAGTATTATTCAACCTAACACTACTCATTCAACACGCATATCTGAGTAATTGACAAGGTAAATAATTATGCAGAAACATGATGCTAACAGACTGCAAAGATCTGCAATCCTTATGGATGTAACATTATTCAGAATACTGTACTTGGACAGTATTCCAGTATATTCTCCCCAGTGTTTTCAACAACAACAGATAACGGGAAAAATATTTTTAACCAGGATATGCCTTTAGGCAAAGCTTCCTATTCCCATGTATCCAATAATTAAAGTTTGAAAGCAAATAACCATTACCTCTAGAAAAGTACAAGCAAAGTCTACTAATTATTGTGGTACAATTAACTCTCTCGATCAAGAGGCAAAAATTAAACATCTTAGCCTTCAGCTTTACATGCTATTTTCTCTGTTATGAAGATCATAAAATGATAAAAATGTCAAAGGTAATTTTGTCTAAGAAAAAGCTTGGTAAATTTTAGACAAAAAATGAAAACACAAAAAATTCCTTAAATGGAGTTAGACATGTTAATTTTTTTTTTGAATTGGAGTCTCACTCTGTCGCCTAGACTGGATTGCAGTGGCTGCTCCCAGTCACCACAGCCTTGACCTGCTGGGCTCCGGCAATCCTTCCGCCTCAGCCTTCCAAGTAGCTGGAACTACAGGTGTGCGCTACCACACCCAGCTAATTTTTGATTTATTGTAGAGATGAGGTCTTGCCAAGTTGCCCAGCCAGGTCTCGAACCCGCGGGCTCAGGCAATCCACTCACCTCGGCCTCCCAAAGTGCTGAGCCACCGAGCCAGGCCAACATGTTAAACTTTATAATATTTCTGAAGTTGTAATTGTCATACCACTTATTAGGAAAAAAATATAAAAGAAGGAGAATCTCCACCAGTCACAATATTTTTAAACTCCACACGTAGTGAAAGAAGAAGAATGACCAAGTGACCAGGAGGATAGGGGAGGCTGGGTATACTTTAAAAGCTATATTATGACATTTGCATTGCATTCTATAGGCAAAGTTGGGCCAGTAAATGTTTTTAATCAATGAAGTGATAGTATCAACTCTGTGTTATTAGAAAGGTCATTCCATTGGCAGTTTGGAAGATTGATTCAAGAGAGGGAACTGGATGAAGGAAGATTAACTAAATACCACAGGGAGAAAAGAAAGAGGCCTGAACTAAAATCATGATTACTCACAGAGAGAGGAGAAAAGGATGGATATTGGAGACACTTCTGAGCAATGTGCTTACTTTAAACTCCAGTGAAGTGTTTTCTTCTGTATATTTTTATGGCCCAAATATAATTGACCACACATTAATATGAGTAAGAAGAATCACTATTTTATTAGTAAGAAGAATAGCTTAATACAAAAAATTCTAGACAAAGAAGGATGTGATATGTCTCATAAGTAAGTTGTACAAATTAGTTTTCAGGGGAGGATCTTATGCATATCACCCTCCATATACAAACAATAACACACACACACACACACACACTCCTCTCTTATCTACGGAGCTTTCAAATTAACAAAGTATTGTCATACACATTACTTAATTCCAACAACTTTGTTGAAGTAGATATAAAAACTATTCACACTTTGCAGTTTAGTAAACTGAACACACAGAGATGATTCTATTTGTTGAGGTCACAGCATTGTGACGTGGTGGGCTTAACTCCAGATGTTCCTGCTCTGAAGTGTTGTTTTCCTAATACAAAGTTTTATTCCTACTTGATAGAAAGTGGTGGACTTCAAGACAACCTCCAAAGGGTCTTTTCTAGGTTGTCTTGAATCTTCCACTTTATTAGCCATATAATCTTGGTCAAACAAGTTACTTCTCACTGAATCTTAGTTGCTGTGACAATAAAATAGAATAATATAAAGTAACTCCTACATTGTCTAGCAGTCTTATAAATCCCACTCTCCATCAAATATTTGAAGATAGCTACTATATCCAGCAGAAATGTCACATGGGTCATGTTCCACAGGTCAGCTTTCATGTATACAAAGTTTTTAAGCTCTGAATATACCCACAGGATTTGTTTACTAGAGCAGAGAGTATAAATATCTAGAGGGTCAGAGCCAAGGCCAGTATGTTTACTATTAATGAATGCTAGCTAAAGAGACTATATAAGAATAGTTGGATAAAAATCCATTAAAAATAATATTATAAAATTCAAGAGATGAGAATTTTGAATGGTTGGATACACCAACAGAATCAAACATTGCAAAGAGGAAAAAGAGAGCAATTACTAAAAATATTTTATTGAATTTGACGACTTAGAAAGTCATTGCTCATAATAACTCAAATTTTCAACCTAAAGATTGACAAAAATTAAGAAACTTAATACACAGCTTTTTCTTTTTTTAAGTGAAAATTGCAACGTATTGGAATAAATAACGGTAATGTGTGCTCTTACGCCGCCCTAACTGGTGCTCATTTTGCAGGTCAGTTGCTTTTCTTGGGAGCAGCATGGTCAAGAGAACAAAGAGCAACTCTCGGATTTCAGCTTGGAGGAGGAGGAGCTCAGGCTGCCAGAACTGACTAGCCCTCCTGACTGTCCGAGGCAAGGCCCTGTGGCTTCCTGGGGAAGCTCTGCCACCCCACCCCCCACTCCGCCATCCTCACCCCAACAGACAGTTGGAGTCCTGGGGCCAGCCGGGTCTGCGGCTAAAATCCTGCCCTGTGATATTAGCAAGGGGGCAGGGAGGCTTGGTCTGACCGTGGGAAGAAGCTCACCTTGGAGGCGCAGAGCTGATCTGGGCCCGCGCCTGGTAAAGGTTGTGTAAATAAAGGTGCCAAGTAAAGGGCGGGGCGGAGCACAAGGTTGCCAGGAGCGCGAGCGTCGCTGGGCTGCCATTATGGTTCGGGCTGCCATTGTGATTTGGGCTGCCTTAAAGGTTCTGGCCGCCTCAAAGCCTTGGCTCCCGCTCAGGGCGCTGTGCCGGCACCCAACTGATTTGGGTCACTGTGCCCTCAACCTTCGCACCTCGTGTCACCTTCGTGCCTCTTGGCCCTGCCGCTCCTCACGTGGCAGCCCTTGTGGCTGCTGACCCCTGGGGCTCAGCCTCCGGTGGGCGCCCAGGTCCCCATCCCGCTGAGTTTCCGCCGCCTGGGGCGCATGAAGTCCTGGTTCTTGTGCCCCTCCAATCTCCCACCCTCGGATCTCCCCCCCATATTGCCCCATGTGCTTTCACCCCAACCAACCCGGGGAGCTCTGACAACCCGGATCCTCTGCTTCCTCCGAGATGTTGGACCCACCTCAGGCGTGAACTGGAACTTCGGGTCCTTTGCCCTCGGAGCCAGATCACGTTGCTGTTGCGCTTCAGGATCTGAACCAGCTGACTCGGCAGGAAAGACTCCCATAGGCTGTTTCCACGCGAGCTCTGCTTCCCTCTACCCAAAAATAAGATTGAAGACTTGGGTCTGAATTGGGCTGCAGACCACCAGGCTTTTGAAATACGCGTTCCACCTCTGGACAGAGGTCAAAAGCAGCAAAGTTAATCGTTTCTCTGAAGAACCTGGGGAAAGCCCTGGCTCAGCATCAGAGGCTTGCCAAGGTGGTGGTTGGAACACCACACTAATTTGCATCTAAACCTCAAGCACATCATTTGCAGGACGATTATTTAGATACAAGTATGGACACCCTTTATCATGGCAGCCTCCCTCTGGAGCTCCAGAATGCGGGTGAGTCTGCAGGGCACCATGAGCAAACTGAACTTTCTTACTCCCAGCTGGAGGCTCAAGCTCAAAATCTGGAGACTCCCAAGGAGACCTAATCACAGTTGTCAACGAGGGTCCAGAGAAAAGGAAAATTCACACTTTGCTCTTCAGAATGTTAACTGGAGCCATACAGTATTAAATAACAAGAGCTCCAAAATGTATATATATGCTTTCTTAAGAATTCCAAATTCAAGAAGTGCCTGCTCCCCCCCAAATTAAAACTCTATAAACAACTTATGGATAAAAAAATAAGGTTTTGAAGAAACATGTATGACTAATGTGAAAAATTAATAGAAATCATTGGTAAGGAAACTGCTGGATAATGCTGAAGATACTTTATTCCTTCAAGAATATTGGCAGCAAACAAGGAAAAAGATAAGTAGAGGAGATATTTTTAAAAACCCTGAACCTGGGTTGGGCACTGCAATTTTTTGACAGTAATTAAGTTATTAAAAATCCTACTGGGATTCAAGAGCGTTTGACATGTTTTCTCCATTGTGTTTTTATAGAAAGCGATACAACAGACTAGAACCTCTTTAGCAAACAGATGAGGTACTCCAAAATCTCTAGCTAACCCAGTGATATACAAAGGTTGAGGATGCTTCTAGATTAACAAGCTAGGGCATATTATTTAAGCACACTTATCTAGTTGTATCCAAAATTATCTTCATAGTTGTACAAATGTAATGACTCTTAAACAACAAGTTTGATATAGTGGTTGATAGAGAAGACAGTGTTCGGTTGTTGAAGACTTTTTGGCCAAAATTATTCACACCAGATTTCCCCCAAATGAATCCCTCTATCTAAATGCCATACAACAGACAATGCCAGAAAGTGGTCAAGGGTTCTAAAGTAGTAAAGAGAAATAGTAATGAAGAAAGTGTCTACCAATTTTCTCAAAGAAACTGCAAATCATCACACTTTACATTTCTGAATAAGGAAAAGCTGTGGCTTAGAATCTCTTCAGGGCAGAGCCATAACAGTGTGAATATTATCCTTTATCCTTTTGGAAAACAAACTTCACAGCTAACTAGATTTCTGTTAAGAGATATCTTGTTTAGGAAAGAAATCCTTTCCTTCCTTTTTCTCTCAAGGTTATGGGTTACCTATTTTGTCCTGTGGAATTTTGAACAACAAAGATACTTGAAGATCCATTTTCAACAGGTCTTTTTTAGTTTCAAAGAGACAAGGAGTCACTGCCTGGTGGGTCATCCACTTCCGACAGAGAAGGGTGACCCAGATGATGGGCACTGATGCCCTCAGCCGCCTTCTTTCAGTAGAATTTGTCTGGCCTTTTTTTGGTTTGTTTCCAATGTAGGTAAATGAGCTCTGCAAATATTAACTGGTGTCAGGCATGCTGTGAGCCTCTTTCTAATGAGGCCCTAAGGATGTAAGCTGGAGGAGCTATTTCAGCTGGTCTAAAGGCAATACCTAACAGTCAGACTTTTAATTTCACTTAAGTGCAAACAGGAGAAGGGTAGTCCTGAAAGGATTTTTAAATATGAAGGAATAAACTCAATCATAGCATAATCCAGTTAATGACACAATAGGGCTTTCAGAAATGACCTGAGGCAAATGATAAAGCAAATAATTAAAAAAAAAAAATTCCAAACTAGTTACAGGGTATGAAGAAGGTCTATTATTTTGAAGTACTCTGTTGCAGACACATCTGCATTTATCTTAGTAACAGTAGGCCTTCTGATCCAGGTTCTGGGAGGTAGCCATATGCCAATGATCTTGGTGCCAGACCTACTTGCAGATGCTGCATTAAAGAAGATCAAACTTCAGTAAAGTTCTTTTTGTCTACTTATCACAATTCTGCATCTGGGCCTTCTCCTACATTTTAATTCCTCTTTTTGGTATTAATTCTGAGTTTTATCCTACAATCTATGCCTTGTAGATTCATGTCAACACTATCTGGTTTGGGTTATAAGAGCACGTTGCATTTAAAATTGTTTTTCTAAATGGCTTCAAAGAGTGTAAAAACAGCAAGGGCATGGAACTTCAGAATGATTTTTTCATAATTATGATGAATCTCTTCTGAAAAATTAACAGCAGCCAATGAAAAGATGGAAATAATTATCTTTTCGTTAACCTCTTATTCAGTGATATGCTGTCTTCTATATTATCCCTGCTTTTAAAAACATGTGTGTAGGTGTCTCTCTCTCTCTCTCTCTCTCTCTCTCTCTCTCTCTCTCTCTCTCTCTGGCTTCATTTATTTCTTTATATCTCTATCTCTCCCTATCTCTCTCCAAATCTCTATCTATATCCCCAGGCAGAGAAAAGCAGCAATTTATGAAAGTGACAAAGATGGCAGAAATCATTCATTGAGATAAAATTATTTCAGTAGAAGAGAAATATATAGTAGAAATTAAATTGTATAATATATGTTATGGGTTATTTGAGTGTTTATTACAAAAATAATCATATATATTTGCCCATGAGGCAACCAGTCCTCCTCTACTCATGCTCTCAAAGAACGATCTCTAGTGAAGAAATTTTTTATAAGTTTGTACCTTTCACTCCATTCTCTTCAATGAGTCCCCTGACACACAATAATATCATGTTCTATGACACAGAACACACTAGCTGTTATGAGATAGAAGTAAAACCCATCAGGGGCAATTGTAGTTGAAGTTTTATTGTTCAAATATGCACACTTCAGAGTATATAAACTTAAAGCTTCTTCCTTAAATTACTGTCAAGTCTAAACATTATAATAATATATGTTTTCTTTTTTAATTAAAAAAGCTCCAGTATACATATACATACATAATTTCTCACTCCTAGTCATATAATATTCACTTTTGAAACCAAAATGATCACTTAACTTATTTACCAAAGAGAAGAATAGTAATGTTATCTACTTAACTGTATGCCCTATGAAACTCTGTTAAAGGATAATATTCTAAATTAGATCATCTGCCCAATTGCTAATTATTCTGAGTGTCCATGAGTGGAAACAAGTACTTAATTCATACTAAATCACTATCAATGTGCTAATTAGCAGGCCATTACTTCTTCTGTGTGTCTATAGAATTTATGACAAGAAAGTGAAAACTGGGGAAATAGATGGGTGAATATTTAAGGATTAATTTCTACCTATGTTACTTTCAAACTGTTTCATTTCTCTATTTTTCTGTTTTAAGTTAGGAATTATTGGTAAAAAGTAGTTAATATATAATTTGTTCAATTGCCTTCAAAAAATAATTCTTTTCTATGATGTAATTTTATTGTTAATATTGAAAGACACTAAGAGTCGTTTGTTCTAATTATTTTACAATAAGTAGATATTTTTGAATATCATATTTCTTAAAATCCAGAGTGTAACTAAGAAAAATAAAGCTTTCTTTAAGGCCACCTTCTAGTACCGAGGAAACTGAATGCATTTCTAGGTATCTTGTAACACCCTTTACTTTCATCATTTATTTATAATGAGTACATAAACATAGTAACATTCACATTTTCAAAATGATATTTCAAAAGCATTTTAGAGACACAGATAATATTTGCATTAATTCTGAGAGGTAAATAACATTTATTATTAAATGGTATGATTATCATATGTTCCCATGACTAAATATAATCATTTTTTTCAATATAAGAAACAATTGTTGAGTGCCTAGTATGTACAAAGCATGGAATTATGGGCTTACTGGGCTTATAAAATGAAAACACACAATTCCTGTCCTGAAGAAGCTTAAAACTAAGATAGTTTATTTGCATTTAGAAATCCCACAAATATCATAAAAATTCCCATTTTATAGCCAAACTCGGTGGCTCAGCCTGTAATCCCAGCACTTTGGGAGGCCAAGGTGAGTAGATTGCCTGAGCCCGCGGGTTCGAGACCCGCCTGGGCAACTTGGTGAGACCTCATCTCTACAATAAACCAAAAAAAAATCAGCCGGGCGTGGTAGCACGCGCCTGTAGTTCCAGCTACTTGGAAGGCTGAGGCGGAAGATCGCTGGAGCCCAGCAGGTCGAGGCTGCGGTGGCCGGGAGCGGCCACTGCACTCCAGTCTGGGAGACAGAGTGAGACTCCAACTCAAAAAAAAAAATAAAAAATAAAAATTCCCATTTTATTTCTGAAATCACATTCCATATCATAGACTATTCTGGACAATTTAGATTTACTAGCCTAATGGATTCTAATATTGCTCTTAGAAATTCAGTGCACTCATTTTCACTGTTTTTATTCTAATGGATCAAAATAGCTGTAAGTAAAAATATATGTGACACTTCTGTTGCATAGTTTATGGTTTATGAAGAAATACAACATAACCATATTTCTTAAAGTCTTAAAAAAAATGTACAAGCACATTGAAGGACCAGAATTTTGAAGGGCATTCCAGGGAGACAGAAACACATGGGAAAAGATGTGTGGGTTGATGTGGCCAGAGTCTGGAACAGCCAAAGGTGAAGAAGGGAAGAGAAAGAAGAGAAGAGGTGGTTGGCAAAAATAGTTAAGGGGGTAGTAGTTATTGACTTAGCCAATGAAGATTTTTGAATCCATGCTAATGAGTTTAGATTTAATCTAAAAATTAAAAGAAGCCACCAAAGGATTTTAAAGAAAGCAGAGACATAACCATATGTAGGATTGAGAAGATCTGACAAACACCATAGAGAATGTTTTGGAGAACAAGACTAGAAGCAGGAAGATATTTAAGGAGATGATGGTACAGTAACCCAGGAAAAAAAACAGTAGGGTAAATGAACTGGGGCAGGGAGAAGAGATGTGGGAGAAGGGCTCAGTTGGAAAAGAATTTAGGAAGAAGAGGACTAAAATTTTAATACACTGGATGAGGGGGAAGGGTGGTAAGTTGGGAATGACAACCAGGTTTTGGCCTAAGTGTAATTTTTAAGTAAGAAATGGAAAATACAAGAGGAAGAGTAACTTTTTAATGTATTTTTTCACAGAAGAGGGAGAGGGTAGTATGGAATAATGAATTGTCTGAGACATGTTACGTTTGAGTTGTCTGTGAGATATCCAAGTGAAGATGTTCAGCCGGCCAATGAATATACAGGCCTGCTGTTCAAGAGAGAAGTGTGAGGTGGAAATATAAATGTGTGTGTCATTAGCATATAAGTTGATAAATGAAATCTTGAATGTGAATGAGATTCTCAGGAAGTACAGAGTAACACAAAGACAGTATGAGAGAGCATTAAAGCAACTGTGACTCTCTACATTTTCCAAGCCTTCTCCTAATGATAAGATTACCTAAATTTTGATTATTTTATCATGACTCATTCACCATTACCTATAGTACCTCTTATTTTTCATTGATATTTGCTAGTGATTTCAAAACTCAATTATATATTTTTGTTTCTTTTCATTTTATTCCATTTATTATCACTCCAAACCATGTTTTTAAGACATATGCAGGCTATTACACATAGAGAGAGTTCATTCATTTTAACTAACCACATTGTCTGACTGCATGAACTTTGTTTACTTTTTCTTCCTTTGGATAACATTACCTGATTTCTACTTTTTGGCTACCAAAAACAATTTTACAAGTGAATGTCCTTGAACTCATCTCTTTGAGCACATAAGCAAAGTGTTTTATGAGGAGGTATTTACTTGGAACTGAAATGGTTTGACTTTTAGATGTGCCCATCCTTATGATTTCAGGAGAATGGGGAATGATGTAGAGGGTTACAGAGCGAATACAAAAAAGGAAACGTGCTTCTGAAGAAATTAATATCTAAGCTGTAAAATTTATTTACTTGCTAGCTATTATTAACACTTTTTAACTTTTTCTTTCTAAGCCAAATTTTGTTTATTTAGTTCTTCTCCATGTAATATGAGGACAAAAATTTACTTTATTATTTCCCAAATGACATTCTGTCTTTAGGAAGATAACAATAGTTGTATGATTTTTAAAAAGAAAATCATGGTGAAATAAATTTGGGATATGGTACATCATATGTGCCTTTCTTACAGTATTAAAATGTATATGAAATATATTAAAAGTTCTAGGGATTGTTATTTAAGTTTGTTTAACCCAGTCTTTGGCAAACTTATTTTACCTAAGAACCTTTTCCAAATACACCTATTAACAATTTATAGAACCAGTGGCCTGTGGAGCAGGTTGGAAGAGAGAAGATGAACTCAGTATTCACTGCTCAGCTGATACAATTCTCAGAAGCAGCACTGTGATTTCTGCTGGCCCTCTGGACTAGGCCCTGATAATATGATGTTAACATTTCTCCTACCATAATTTCCCTGACTCTCTGCCACACTCTGAGACATTTAGTTGAGAATATATGGGGAAGGTAAATGATTTCTATTTCTCCACAACAAATCTTAAGTGGCTCTGCAGAAGGTACACGTTTCTTTGTTCTGCTACTCACTGAAGTTTGTTATTCTCAACAATATTTATTTTTCCTGATCAACTCCAGCTATCGAGATCATTGTTTTACTTAATATTCATACAGTGCTTACTAGATGTCAGCACTATTTTCTTTATGATTGCAAATTCCCTTAACCCCCCTAAAAGATTCTAATTATTCCCACTTTGCAGAATGGTAAGCTGAGAATCAGGGGGATAAAAGGAGGCAGTGGAACCAGGGTTCAAATTCAGGCATTTGCTGGCTCCTCAATGTTCTTAACTGCCATCTGCCTCCCACAGGCAAAGCCCACGATTTCCTTCTCTCAGAAGAAAGGGATGTTCCTTGTATTGGCATCACTTCTTTTCTGTATTCTGGTAATGTATATATAGGAAAAGTAATTGACAAGAATAATTGAGTCTAAACTTATAGAATTAAACTATCCCTCTGTGGGGAAATTCTAGATTGATTCAGAATTGTGTTAACCTAATCACCAGCACATTTTATTTTCTATTGTAGTAAATAATAACAAAGATAGGTTTTATTATGTCTCTCTTCTACCAAATGTGTGTCATAGCCATTTACAAACCCATTTGGTGCTATTCTTATCCTTGAGTTTTGTTTATTTGCTTTTTAAAATACATTGCATTGTCTTACTTTAAAAAAATATCTTCAATAAAAATAATTGCAAGGAAGTAGGGAAAAGATCAATGACCTGTAATTTATATTTCAATAGAGATACTAAAATAAGCTGCTTTTATTTTTTATTTATTTTAGAGGATGGCTTTAAAGCCTTCTTTTGACAGCTACTACAACCCTATACTAAAGCAAGAAGTCCTTGGAAAAAAATCTCACTCTCCCAAAATATCAATAAAATGAGCAAGAAAAATTAGCTTCACAGCAGGCCACTTTAATGAGACACAGAAGCAAATTGGACAAGGCAGATAATATGACGCCTTTTGGAATATAATAGAGAATAGAATTAGTAAGTATAAAAGAAGTCCCATCATTGTGCAAATCGAACTCCCAGGGTGGGAGGAAAATCTTATGGATCTATAAAAGATGGGCAGGCAGATCTGTACCTACAGCTTCTGAGGATTCTATCCTGTGTATGTATATGAATACAAATGTGTCTAGGAATACAAATGTGTCCACATATATTATTCTATGCAAAGCCTAGTATGCTATCATGATCATGAGCAACAGCAAATAAACATTATCACTATAACCTGAATTTCCATGAAAAAAAATAGGGTATATGCAGCTTTTGAGTGTAATTGTATTATTTCCTGAGTAGACCAATCAACTTTCAAAAACATGAAACTACATTTTACAGGAAAGTGAAGTGATTCTCACAGTGAATAGCAAGAACCATATAAAAGTTAAGGATCTTTCAGGATTAGAAGGTCCTTCTCAAGTAAATAAAAGTCATTTTTATTATGACAGACATAAAGGTCACCAACATTTGCTATAGCCTCACTTGAAGAAAACAAGATACTGACTTATAAATGCATTATTAAAAACTTTATACACCTAATAGAGACATCTTATAGGAAACTTTATGAGACATGTTTTGAAAGTCTCTAGGAAGAAAAAACTCACTTCAAATAATTACTGTCAGAATTCATCATCAACTTTAAGGCAGGTCACGAAGACACTGAGCTATGACTTTAAAGATTCAAGCTGTTATAGCAAATTCTCAATCCAAATTGGCTCCTCAGAGGTAGCTTTAGTGATACTTCAAGAGAAACCATTGTACCCAACAGTTTCACTTGTGTACTGTCTTCATGGTGTTTACAGAGCATTAGCATCTTCCTACACAATGCATTTGGTGTTGATATAAACATAGTTTTGGTTCCTTCCCTCATTCATTCATTCAACATTTATTTTATAGCACTAGGTTAAAGACAGAAAGTTAGACAAGACATCAGAAGTTTGTTTTTGTTTTTGTTTTTGTTTTTGTTTTTGAGTTGGAGTCTCACTCCATTGCCCAGGCTGGAGTGTGTGGCATGCTCACAGGCACCGTAGCCTCAACCTGCTGGGCTCCGGCAATCCTTCCACCTCAGCCTTCCAAGTAGCCAGAACTACTGTCACGCGCTACCATATTCAGCTAATTTTTTACTCATTGTAGAGACAAGATCTCACCAAGTTGCCCAGGCTGGTCTCGAAGCTGTGGGCTCAGGCAATCCACTCACCTTGGCCTCCCAAAGTACTGTGATTACAGGCTGAACCACCGAGCCCAGCCTTCATGAGAAGTATTAAAAAAGTAATAGCTCTGTGATTAGAAGGACCTAGACTAGGATGCCAAATGATTCTGCATAATGGTAGCCTGGGATGACCTACTATCCTCAAGGACTTTAGGGGTCTTCTAGCCCTTTGTTTATATAAATTTCATAATAGATATGTAGTAAGCTATCGATTGGACTAATCTAAATTATGCTATGCCGCCCTTGCCCCACCACTCCCAAGACTGGCCAGTCTAATACACATCCGCTACGTGGAGATCTGAAAGAATGAGCTCATCAGGTGTATATTTGCCTGAACCACAAAGGGTATCGGAGCAAACAGTAACAGAGGCTCATAAACTAAGTGTAAGGACAATGAATTTTTTTCAGAGGAGAGTGGCACTTTTAAGTATTGCAGGTTATATGGCTTAAGATTGTTTCCTGACCCTACAATTTCTCTCAGGGGCTTGTGTCAGAGTCATGGGGAAAGGGAAAGACCAAAATGAATTAAAAGAACTGTTTCGCAACATTCATGGGAAACACTAAAATCTCAAGGCAGTTTTCCTCTGCAGTCCATGCAACAAGACAGGAGCTTATGCCACACTTGCAAGGTGATCTTAGAGTGGCAGGCGACATTTTTGCTTTAATCAACGCAAAAAAGGAGAAACAGGGTAAACACTACATGATAAGTCAGGTGCCATGCTTGTGAGTACATGTGAAACACACTGGCAGGTGGGAAGAAGTCAGGAGGGAGGAGTGGGAGTCACTGCTTTTCCAGATAAGGAAAATCTTTCTTTACCTTCAGACATGAACGGCAACAGGAGATGTAGACTTAAAACATACCCTGAGGACCCCTGTCATGTGTGTTCCACATGCTTCAGGTGTTATTCTCAGCCCACTGCAAATCAGGTCTGCCCATGCATGTATACATTTGAATTTGAGCAATAAACTTGAAAACCAATAAAGATTTATAGCACTTAATTTGCATTTATACAAAATAGTTTCATGATACGTAAATTATCTCATGCATTATGAATACGTGTGGCAGAAATACTCTTCCTTCCCAATTTTCAAAAATAATGGAATCTGGCTTCCAATAGGGTAGTTCAAGTGATGCTGTGATTCAGAGGATATAGCATATGGTGGTGCCACTCATTAGAAGCCTTTGTCAAGCCACCGCACCCACACTACTTTATCTAAAACATCATCTTGAATTCATGTAGCATTTGGGGATAATTGCCCCTCCCAATCCCCCGTAACTAAAAAATGTGGCTTGGCAAATAGCTGTCTCACTAAAGCACCATTTCCAGTTCTACTTGGTCTTATGGGGTTCAAGAACACAATGGTCCTAGGTAGGCTCAGTTGTTCAACTAGGGTGCTATAGAAACAGGACAAAATTGAAACTTGACACAGTTTATTCCTCAAATATTTTACTGCAAGCCTTTCTCTCTTGCCTAAAATTTTTTTAGGCAACCCTCTAGACTGATTTTGGTTTTTTTTTCCTTTTGTTTGATCAGACAATAGGTAGTTTTAAAAATGTTGACTATGATTTGCTCAGCATTTTATGAGGCAATAGAGAAAAACAAGTAAGATACAGAGTCCATTTTCAAATGCGCTCTCTGAGGGTGACAATCACATAAGGCAATTATAACACTGGGTGTTTAGCAGGAGATGCTGTAAAGGATGCTTCAGAAGCACATTTTAAAAGGGACCCCTGACACTCTCACTGAGGGGGAAAGTTTCCATTTTGATAGAGAAAGTGGTATTAAGTTGAGTCTTGAATTTGGATCAGAGTTTATGAGGTCTTCTTGAGGGAAAGAGAAATCCAAGCCAAAAAAAAAAAAAAAAAGAATGTGCATAGATGCGACAGACTATGGGAACATGACATTCCGAGGAAAGCGGAATAATGCACTATGGCTGGAAAACTTGTGAGTGTGTGTGTGTGTGTGTGTGTGTGTGTGTGTGTGTGTGTGCGGTATGGTGTAGTGTAAGCAGGTTTAGCTGTTGAAAGTAGGAACACATTCCAGGCCCCAAACAAAACTTGCATTTAATAAGCCCGAGAGAGTCCCGGAAGAACTTCAAACAAGGAAATCACAGGCTAACATTTCCATTTAGATAGTTTCAGTTTGGATCAGAGTTGCTGAAGAAAGAAGCCAGTGAGAAGTACGGTTCACAGAAACAGGCAAGGGGTCTACTTCTGGCAGAAAAGAGAAAAATATCAGAGGAAAAAGCAGAACCACTCAGGAGGTTATTGTCCCTTCTGTGAAGAGAATGTGAGATTTTAAACATCAGAAATTTCTATTCAAATACGTTAGAAAGAAGCAAATAGGTCCAATAAAGTATAGTTAATTACGCTATAAAAGTAAAGTTTTCTCAAGAGAATGAGAAATAGCATCAATTCCTGGAGATAGGGCTCCTAAATCTTTATTATTATACCCTCAACAGGACTTTATTAAAAGCACCCTAGGAATCTTTTCATAAAATTTAGGTGCTTCCAGTTGAAGTCTCACTTTCTATTTTCATTTCCTATAGCAAAAATTCCAGAAGCTAAAAATAAAGTTTACTGGGAAGAGGGAGTGGGCAAAACAAGAGAACGCTCTGTGAAGTTGAATCTCAAAAGATGGATTCACAGTATTCACAGTACTAGCCCGGTGCTGTCTCTCCTCTCCTTTACCTCAACTAACCCATTGCACCATCCCGCCCTCTTGCACATGTGTACACTTGAGTTTTGAGCCATAAATCTTGCAAAGTCTGTTAACTGACAGCCTAATAGCATAAAAGGAGTATCTGCAAACAAGATGGTTTCGAGCCATTGCTTATGACCCTGAACAAATCAGGGCCTGGTTCCCTTTGCAGTTTGGAGTCTCCCCTTTAATCACTTAACTGGGCAGATTGATGTGACACTTAAGAAATAAACTAAGAGGTCTCTATTTCCCAGCTATCTGCTGGTCTCATTTGCTCTTTCCCTAGTAGTTAAGTTGGACTTGTCATATTTTGAGACCTAATCAATGCATAAATGAGGGGCAACTGATAATCTGGCCTTTTCTCCTGGTATTATTCACAAGGAAGGCAACCTTTTCCAGCTTTCTACCTGGTAATCATTGAGGAGTATTCAAATAACAACATGGTGAGGTTAAGGGCTAAGGCAGTGGTTATCAATCTTGGCTGCATAGGGAAAAAAATCACCTGTGGAGTTCTGTGGTGGTTGGGGGGTGGAGTATTTTAATATTTTAATACAAATGCTTGGGCCCTAAACCAAACCTAATAAATCAGAATTTCTGGGTGTGAGGCCCTGGCATTTTTATAGACATCCACTGTAATTCTGACGTTCAGTCATAGTTAGAAATAAGAAGTTATTCCAGATATCCATCCAGTTTCTGCCAGCTGTGGAAACCATTGATTCATAAAGAAAAGTTTCCCTAGAGAATCATGCAAAAGTGCAGATTCTTGGAAGCCACCAAGGCCTACTGAATCAGAATCTTGACAAACTTCTTTTAGGTGAATTTTCGATTCACCACCTTTTGAGAACCACTGTAAAGGGGTTACAAATAGCTGCTTTGTTTTCTTACGATGTCAACTCTAGCAGATGTGATCACTGCTTGGGGAGACAGAACGAGTCTGGGAGATCTCACTGAGACCATACCAATTACTATTCCAGATATTAACAAGGAAGGAGATTGAAAACATACACACACACACACACACACACACACAATAAAGAGGAAATAAATATGTTTCCGGTCTTAAGAAAAGACACACTACTCAGTGGATAAAGTAATCAGTAAGCACTATGTGAATAAGATAACAGTATAATAGAAAGAAAAGTGCAGAAACAGGAAGCAGTGAAGTCAGTCTTTTTGACAAGTCATACTTCTGGAAGGACATGTGCAGAGACTAAGAGCTACTTTTGGTTATGAAGGATTCTTTGACAGGCCCCACCTAAAAGCCCAAAAGTATACTGCACAGTTGTCCGAAAACTACACGAAGGATGCAAATATCTTCAACATTTGTTAGTTATATTTAGAATCATACTTTAAATGCTTTACATGGCAATTAAATAAAGTTATACATTCCTCCTCTTCACCTCATATTTTGTATTCTTGGTGTCTTTTTTGTTAAGTTCCTTCTTTCATGTAACAGGAACACTTTTCCAGCAGTTTTTCACTTAGTATTTTCAGTTCATCTACAATGATTGTATAATATTTAAATGGGGAACCCCACAAAAGGGAAAAGTAACCCAAAACTGAAATAAAACTAGACCATACCAAAAGGATACAATGGAGATTCGGAGTGATAGTGTTTTTATGGGAGCAGTACTGTACTCCACTTCGGAGTACTCAGAAACTCTGTTACCACAAGAGTAGAGAAACCATCAGTTTCCTGCACTTCAAGCACAGTGCATGCACACTGGAGGCAAAGGTGTAAGTCTTTCTCACACACACACACACACACACACACACACACACATATCCATGGAGTATAAAATGCAACTATAGTCTATAAAATAAACTACATATATATTGTGTACGTCATATATATTTCATAAGTGTGCGTGTATGTGTGTGTGTTCTTCACATTCGCTCTCTTCATCTCTAGTGGGCACTACTTGAAGGCACAAGACTTGTGGAGCTACCATGAAAAATGCCCACTACCTTAGGCCAGAATATGGACTGTAAAGCATGTCAAGAAAATAATGAATGGGTGTGGTCACATATTATCTATTGAATACACTAAAAATAAAAATGATTTTACAGCCGGGCTTGGTGGCTCACACCTGTAATCCCAGCTCTTTGGGAGGCTGGGGTGAGAGGAGGGCTTGAGCCCAGGAGCTTGAGACCAGCTTGAGCAACAGAGCAAGACCTCAGCTCCACACATACACACACATACACACACACAGTCAACATGCACACAGCTGTAGTCTCAGCTACTAGAGAGGCTGAGGCAGAAGGATCACCTGAACCCAGGAGTCAAGGCTGCAGTGAACTGTGATCATGATACTAAACTCCAGCCCTCCAGCCTGGGTGACAAAGTGAGACCCCAACTCAAAAAAAAATTTTATTAGAGACGGCTTCTCTGAAGTCACAGACCTTATAACCAGTAACCTCTGTTTTCTCACCTTGAACAGCTTGACCTGGGCAATGACCCCTTTATCATAAAGTTAGCTGATTTCTCTTTTAAAGATAAGATCCACCAGACTCCATTAAAAACAATCCCAATAGACTCCTAAGACAAGCAAAAATTAGATAAAAAAAAAATTGAAAAGTAGAAAAAGCACATTTACTGTGGAAAGCACACATACTTAAATCTTCAAAGATGAGTGGAGAGAAACTTACAGTAGTGTATGTTAAATATCATTTAAATATATAGTGCTTTGTCTTAAGAAATAATCGGCCTGGTCTGACTGTCATCACACTCTGCTGGGGCTTAAGGAGCCCACTAAAATAGGCAAGTTTCCTACCACATGATTGCATAGCTACTGCAAATGAATGAATAGTCTGTGGCCCAAGGACTAAAGAGGATTTGAATTTAAATTTAAAGAGGATTTGAATTTAAATAAAGGTCTACATCCAAGTTCCTCATTGCCGTGTGAGTCTGTTCCTGGTCTCACATACAGTATTCTTACATACATTGCATAAGGGAAGGAGAGAGGATGAAGAAGTGGAAGTCTAAGGGAATCTTGACCTTACGGGGTTTCCCATATTTTTACCTGCCTTGTACTTGGAGTTGCAGTTTTAGGCTACAGACAGACAGTTAATTTCTAGCAACTATTTGTCAACTAACAGACCAAATTGTGTCATTCTTGGATGTGATCATTTACAGTACTTCATGCTACATTTAGAGCAGCCAGGCTTTTTTTTTTAAATCTCATCAACTTGGTTTAGATTTGATGACCGCCGAACACTTCTTTATCTAATCCTGGGTTGTGTTCAAAGTGCATCTTAGACCAAGGTAAGTAGCAATAACAACCAGCATTTATTAGGCCTTTCAGTGAACTACGAGCTAATTACCATTATCTCATTTATTCTTCTCACTAAGATTATTAGGAAGGTGCCATTACGATTCTTTTTTTTTTTTTTAGCTGAAGAAAGTGAAGTAATGTGCAGGGTAGGTAACTTACTTAAGGTCTCATAGCTGACTAATAATTGTTAGAGCCCGACTTCAGACCCAAGCAATTTAGTTCTGAAGATCCCTTCTAACCACTGCATTGTTATGACTTATCTAGAAATTACAGTCAGAAAAATCATAATACAGACCTGAGAAAATCCTAAATGTGATATTTTGCTACATTCATTGTGCTACTTTATGGTGAACGTCTAAACAGAGTATCATGGCCACGGGTGTCAGAATAATCTAGAAATATATCTTAAAGTTTCCAGAATTTTCTCTCTCATATATTCTACGTTTTGGACAGAAAGCCATGCTATGATTTTCATATTTAAAGGTTGTTTCTATATTAAAGGTATGAATGGGTTCAACTTTCTCTCCCTTAAGTAGATTCTGTGGGGGGGAGGCTTTTTAGATAATGTTCATATGGACAATGGTGTACAATTTTAGTTATTCTCTTGGGGCAAAAAATTAATAACACTCAGCAGGGTCACTAGGCTCTTGTCAAACCAGTTATTGAGTCTTTCCCTTTCAAAAGATACACTGCTCTAATTGACCCAGGACTATGTTTTAATTTGTGTGCCCCAATGGGACCCCTGCCAGAACATCAGATTAAAACCAATCCTAACTAGCTTTGCCATTTGTTTCATGGATGAACATAGCACTTTAATTTTACAAATGGTGTGTGGTTGCCACCACACTCCGGGACAAGGGCAATAAAACTGAAAACACTACCTTGAAAATTTAGTCATCAGTCAATAGCATTAATTGAGTGCCCATGTGGTTCAGAGCCACAGTAACAAAACATCTTTATTGAAGTCTCAGTTCCAAATATTCAGGGTCATCTTCAGATCCCAAGTCAGGGCAATTTTCTGTTTGGAAAGTATGATTACCAAGTAGAATATTTTTTTTAAAAAAGAGCTTGATTTTTTTAATTTAAGCATTGCAAATATTTATTTTTACACCGATTCATTAGTACTTCTTTGGACAAATGATCATAAATTGAAGATTTATCAGGAAAAGGAAAAGATAGAGAAGGATTCCCAGATGCAAGAGCCTAGAGAGGTCATTTGAAGGACTGCAGTGAGCTGTTTGGCGAATGCTCTGTCTAAAGGCACAGCCAATACTCAGCTTCTGCCTAGAGTTCAATATACAAGCGAGGACTCTGCATGCCAGAAGATACACTCTTTTCAAGAAAAGTGAGAAATACAGATTTTTATGTGACAGTTACTGATGTTTTAAGTTGGCAATTACTTCAAAGATGATTTTAAAAAACATTGTGTAGGCCAGATTTGGCCCTTTGGTAAAACTCTTGTGAAAAATATTTAAGATTTTAAAAAACCTTGTTTTCCTTCTTAAAACCTTTTATAGAAAAGAAAGTTAGGGTGTCCAGCACCTGCTACATACCAGTCATTTTAGCATGGGCTATCATATAAAACAGGATTAACTGTTCCAATTGTGCAGATGGGGAATCTAAATGATAGATTAAGTAATATTCCTATGATCACTCGGCTAGCGTATGCACCCAGGTCTGCCTATCTTCAAAGTCCATGTTTTCCCCACGAT
Source organism: Carlito syrichta (assembly GCF_000164805.1). Classification (NCBI taxonomy): domain Eukaryota; kingdom Metazoa; phylum Chordata; class Mammalia; order Primates; family Tarsiidae; genus Carlito; species Carlito syrichta. The sequence continues at coordinate 430,580 of NW_007232863.1, forward strand.
ACCCATCTTTGACAGGCTCCAGACAAAAACAGAATTTGAGGACAAATTCAAAACATATAACCATCTGAAACAGAATTTAGTAGAAATCAATGTAAAATAGATGAGATTTACTATCTGCAGAAAAAATTATTTCGAGACACAATTGATCAACATATAAATGATATCAGGATGTTTCTTACATCCAATTAAATATCTCAAATGTTACAAGAAATCTAAATGATAACTAATGCTAGTTGTTTAAACTGTGAGCTAAATAAATATATAACATTTTAGAGCACTCTTTACAGCACTGAATGATTTTAGAGGACTCTTTACAGAACTGAATGGCACCTAGAAAACCAAAGCACAAAGGAACCAAAGAAGAGTCATTATTTTTTTTGCTAACACTTTCCATGGAGAAGGTGCCCTGATAAGCTACCTTGAAATTTAGTTGAGTACTTCTGATATGTACTTACAATGTTACGACTTGATGGTGGTGCGAAAGTGATATGCATTCAGTAAAAATTGAACTTTGAATTTTGATCTTTTCCAGAACTAGCAATACATGAACTGATACTCTTTCCAGATCCTGGGCAAAGGGTAGCAAGCCACTGCCCCCCGGTCAGTCCCGTGATCACAAGTGTAAACAACCGAGACCACAGCGCACTGTGTTGCCAGCATTTTTTTGGATATTGTGTTTTTTGTTTTGCATTCCCATCATGTCTACAAAACGCCCATCTGTGTCTCCTGCTTCTGGTACAGTATTCAAAAATTACATGTGAAATTCAACACTTTATTATAAAATAGACTGTGTTAGATGGTTTTGTCCAACTGTGGGCTAATGTAAGTGTTCTAAGCAAAATTTAGGTGGGCTAGGCTACAATGTTTAGTAGGTTAGGCATATTAAATGCACTTATGATTTAGGATATTTTCAATTTACAATGGGTTTATCAGGATTAGCACCATATACGTCGAGGAGCATCTGCATTCTCATCAACTTAGTGAGTTTATGAATTAACTCTTCTAGTAAAGAAGAGGGAGTATTAGACTTCATAATCCTATGACATGTTACCTGATGATGTTCATGAAACAATCTTTCAAAACATAGTGGCAGGTGTCCCAGAGGAAACATTTTCTACTGCAGAGATTTCAAGTTGTCTTGGTAATTAAATATAATTAAATATATATATACTTAGTTATATATATATATGTATATATATACATAAAACTATATATATGTATAACTACTATATATTCTCTCCCTCTCTTCATATATATATATAGTATATTGGGCTAACATAAGTTATTCCCAGGGATCCAATCACTCCTAGAAGAACCACTGCAAATAAGTTTCTCAGTCTTTAGCATAAGGACCTATAGTGAGGTACAGACTTTTTCCAGCATCCTATTTAGCCCAGTCTGGAAGTTTACATCCCTTGATAGCAATGGGGTGTGCCCCAAGGCCCTTTTAAAACTGCCATGACTATGCTACTTTAATTCTTTCTCTCAGTCAACATGTCTTTAGGTTTTTTCATCTTTTTCCTTTATCCAAAATATTAGGGAGAATCAATTTAAATTGTATAGAAGTTAAAGCATTACTTTACCTTCTTTAACTAAAGGTTACAAATTATAAACTTTCTTTCATTAAAAAATATATTTAAAATGACATGATTACACATTATACTCCAATGTCACATCATACATGCATTTTCTTATGAGAATTTCAGCTATTTTCATATAGCAAAAGTAAGATAAAGTTAGGTCATTACTATAAGTAACATAACTCCACTGCCATTCTACTCAGCTCACTCAGGGCTCAGAGTAGCATGGCATGGGAAATGTGAATCTGCAGTTTTCTTAGTCTCAGATCTTCTGTGTCTCTCATGGCATGAGCATCTCACCACTAGGGTGATTCTAGTGTTTATAATGAAATAATTGTCATATTGCTTCATACTGCATGACTCTCAATACCAGCTGTATACATCCCCTGAATGACAGCAGAATGTTCTGCTGTTGGAGGAAAAACTGGCTGTATTGCATTGTATTAAGGAACAATATATTAGTCTCAAGTATAAGACTTACTGGGGGTTTTCAAGAATTCATAATTTCTGATATCCACCTGCAACTTTGGGTTTATGACCTGACTTCCCATTTGAGTTTGATTCCACAGAAATGCAAATTAGGTAGTGCCTACTTAATAATGGTTCCACTCTCTACTCTCATAGGTTTGATCATCTTGCTCTGTTGCTTAATATTCTGTCTACTAATCCTGCTTCAATTTGCATTCACCAAGAGTGACCATGGTCAAACAAATACATCTAAATTAATGATTGTACAGCTTAAAACATAGCTTAATACAGAAATAACGGCCATGGATTCCCTTCTTATCTCTTATATTGTTCTAATGTAGTAATCTCTACTTACTGTGTGACTATGAGCAAGTTATTTAAACTCCTTATGTCTCAATTTTCTCCTATGTATATGAGGATCATATTATGGCCTGTCTAATAAAGTTGTCCTGACAATTGAATGCTATAATATATGTAAAGAACCCAAAAGCATGCCTGGTACATAGCAAGCAATTACAATTGTTATTGTTGCCTTCCATTTTAAAAATATACTGAATGTTGTGTTACGTTTTAAGAGACAAAAGATGAAAAAGATAAAGTCATTACCTTTGGATGCTGAAAATTAAGTGGGAAATAAAAAATAATCAATAACCAAATTTTTAAATGGCCATCTATATATGCTTTCTTAAAATTCTTCAAATGAGTATGCTTGCAATCCAGTTTTCAGCTCCATGTATATGCAATGTAAAACAAACCTAACCTGTCTTTTTATTTTGGGGTGCTAGATTTGTTTTCTATGAAGTCACTTCTATTTAAAATAAAGTTAGAAGTTCGCTCATAGGTCACAAAACACAACAGATTTTGCAGTCAAATAACTTTCTTTGAATATTGCCCCCCCCTTTTAGAGATAACCATTATAAATCAGTGTAAAGAGATTTCAGAAGATGACAATAGAAGGTGACAGTGAACAAATACTTTCTTAAAGGACATGAAGGGCATTAGTAGACCACAGCAAACATAACTAAAAAATAAGTTATATAATTCAAAGGGGAAAGTTCTTTTTTGCATGCCCTGATTCAAGGAGGTCCATTTTAAGCTTTCGGCTCTTTAATAACATTAAGCAAGAACACTTAACTATCTACAAGAAGGACCAACAGCATAAATCAGACATCAGTCCACATATTTCAAGAGCAAAGCTGTAAAGCAAAATGATTTGTGGAAACAACCAAACAGCTCTAATATATTATAGCACTTCTCAGAGAATACTTAAGCATATTAGTTATCCAAATTAGGATTTTGTTGTTGTTGATAGAGCCAAAAAGAAAAATATATGCTATTGAGACTCATTTTTTTCTTCTCACCTACGATATACTTTCAGTGAAAGCAAAACTTTCTCCAACACACCTTGATGATAGATGACTGATATAAATCTAATTCATTGGAAAAGTCCAAAACATGAATTATTCAAAAAACCCCAAATTTCAAAACAGTTCATTCTTACTGTACTAGTGTCATATTTACAAGCATTATAATTTACATCAAGTTATGAACTTTCTCCCACAAAGAAGCTAAGACCCACATCCTAGTATCAAAATACAAGACAATTTAATCACATAGGCATTTGGTATTAGTACACATTTTCTAGATTATATATTCCTCGTAGGCCTTATTTAGGCTAGTTTTTTTTTCAAGTTCCAATAAAATTATACACTACTCCACTATTGGAAATATCATTTAAAACCTCATTTTCTTTCCATCTTAAAACATCTGATGTTGCCACAATTTTAAAAAGCATATTGAAAGCAGTATGCATGTACAAAGACACCATAATCGGTATGCATGTGTTTTTTGCATCCATGAATGACTGTAAAGGTTTCCCTATTTTTTCCCCACAGCTAAGTTTATTGTTCGTTGCTATTGTGTTGCCAGTACACCATAAGGAACAGAACTAAGCTATCCTGGCATGTAATTCCTCTGAGTCAGAGTTTCCTCAAGTATGTTGATAGTGTTCTCACTAGAAAGTAGATACCTAATAAGTCATTTTAAATATATAGTGTATCATTTTCTTCGATTGAAAGCAACATATTGAAAAAGTACTAAATATATATAAGTAAAAAATGTAAACTTAAAAATTTTTTCCAAATAATTTTTACTGAAAATGCCACATTGTTTTACTGTTTTGATTTTGTTTTTCTACAGCACATAAAAAGTTATGATTCCTGAGTCAAATGGTTTAAACATAAAATCTGGAGCCAAATTACAACAGTTTAGTTCCTGACTGCATTGCTTTCTAACTACATGAACTTGGCAAGTGAATTAACTTCTGTGCCTCAGTTTTCTCATCTATAAAATGTAGATATTGATAGTACCTACCCCACTATTTTTTTATGGGAGTTAGTGGAATTAATGTACATAAATACTCAGAAAGTGCCTGGCACAAATAAATTACTCATTACATTAATTACTATTATTTATTTCACTAACAATATATAATTTCATACTGTCTGTATTGCGTTTGTTCAGAAGTGTTAATTAAACCAGGCAGTCAGCAAATGCCTTAGATTTGATTCTGATTTTCAGCAGGGCCTTTAAAACTAAGATGAAAAATTACTGGATATATAAGTGGACAATTAGACTAACTAAATAACATCTGGAAAAGTTTGTGTCAACCAGAAAGAAATCATTAGTAAAATAAGAGCACTAACTTTAATTCTATCTTATTTGATGGTATTTTCAACAACAAAACTAAAGTTGTAAAAAAGTCTTTACAAATATATAGAAAACAAAAACCTTGGAGAAATAACTATTATAGATGATAGAATCACTATTTAAAAATATTTCACTCAAAACTAAACAACTAAATTTAAATAATATCAAAAAATGTAAAGATATCAAGATAAGTTCAAACAATCCATGGCATAAGCACAGAATAAAAAGAGAAATGGTTTCATGCAGTTCAGATAAAGTTTGGGTAGACTGTGACTTCGACTGAATAAACATACTATGTCACTTTCAAAATAATTAATGTAAACTTGAGGTGTGTTAATTGGGAGAGTCACCCCAAAATAAAGATGCTAATAGTATCACTATTTCTGTACTGAGTGGAGTACATGCAATGCTTTGATTCTGGATTCTATAGCTTAGGAAAGAATGGGTTGTGGCCGGGCATGGTGGCACAAGCCTATAATCCCAGCACTTTGGGAAGTGGAGGTGAGAGGATTGCCTGAGCTCAGGGGCTTGAGACCAGCCTGAGCAACATGGTGAGACCTCGTCTCTATAATAAATCAAAAACTAGCCGGGCTAGTGGCTCATGCCTGTGGTTCCAGCTACCTGGAAGGCTGAGGCAGAAGGATTACCTGAGCCCAGCAGGTCAAGTCTTTGGTGGCCGTGAGCAGCATGCCACTACACTCCAGTCTGGGTGACAGAGTGAGATTTCGACTAAAAAAAAAAAAAAAAAAAAAAAGAATAGGTCATAAGGATGGCCACCAGAATAGAGCACAGTCTGGGTGACACATTATCTGGTTGAAGGATCTGGGACAGAAATATTTCAAGGAACAGTGCCTTCAATCATTTGAAGGATTATCACAGAACAGGATTTATACTTATGCTTTACAGGACCAGAAGGCAAAATTAAATAGAATTATAGGGAATTAGATTTCTGGCTCAAGATGGGGAAAAATATTCTCACACATAAAGTAGTTTAATGGACTATTTTGTGAAGCATAGAGTTTCTCGTTTCTGGAATGTTCACAAAAATATGTATAATGATTTATCAATTGAATCAATCAACAAGCATTTATGGCTTTGCTACTTTTAGCAGAGCAATGTATTAGATCTGGCTTATAAAACAATGAATAAAGAAGGACATCAGCATTTATTAAGTGCCTGCTGCAAGCCTGACACAATTACATTGGCACTCACCCCTATATGATGATTATATAACCATCTTTACCATTAACTCTTCTCTATGCTGCCAGAGGGAAATTTACAAAATAAAAACATGCCCATAAAAATCCCCTTCTTAAAAGTATTAATTACTTCCCATTACTCCTGGAGTAGATCACACTTAACATGGTCTATGCCATCCTGGGTCCCACCTCAACTGCACTCCAGTCATCGGCCTCATTCACAGGTACTTCCCTATGCCATAGTCCCACCAACCACAGAGCTTTTGCACACACTGTTTCCTACACCTGGGGACAATCTTTCCTCCCTTCCTTCCTTGGCTCACTCCTACTTTCCTTCAGATCTCAGCTCAAATGGCTCATTGTTAGAAAGGAAGTTAGGAAACATAAGCTAACTCCCCCAAACTACACAGAATCTATTATATCTCACAGTGTTGTGCATTTCCTCTTCACAACACTTACCACATGGCAATATTTGTTTGTGTTGCTATTTATTTGATGTATATTCCCATGCTCACACTAGCCTGAAAGTTCTAGAAAGGAGAGACCGTGGTGCTGGGTACAGGCCTCATGCTTTTCATCCCACTGCTTTGGGAGGCTTAGGAAGGAGGACTGCCTAAGGCCAGGAGTTCAAAGACCAGTCTGGGCAACATAGCAAGATCCATCTATACATAAAATATTTTTAAAAACTTAGCTGAGCATAGTGGTATGTGCCTGTAGTCCTATACTTAGGATGCTGATGTGGGAGGATCACTTGAGCCCAGAATTTTGATGCTGCGGGGAGTTATGATCGTGTCATCACACTTCCAACAAGGTGACAGAGTGAGACTCTGCCCTCACAACCCCACACAAGGAAAAACTGTCTGATTTTGTTGGTTTTAGGTGGCAGTGAAGCATATCAGTGATAAGAACAGATTTTGAAGCTAGACAAACTGGGTTTGAATCCCTGTTTTGTTACTTACTACCTGTGTGACCTTCACAAGGGCTTAACTTGTTGGTTCCATAATTTCCTCAGCCATAAAAGAGGGTTAGTTGTAGAATCTGTTGTGAGATGACATGAGTTCACACATGTAAAACACTTGGAACAGTGCCTGCTACATGGACATTCCATGATCGATATTATCCAGTATTAATAATCTCTGTCTGCCATTGTATCCCAGAGCTCCACAAGGGTCTGGTACATAGGAACACTTAATAACATTTGTTGAATGGATGAATGATAAAATTGACATGGAGAAATTACGGGAAATGAATTTCAGCTTCACACCTAGGACGGCAAGAGTCCAGAGACTACAGTATGTGCTGCTTCTTACACTGTGCTCTCAACTAGATAACATAAGAAAAGCAACAATAAAATGTTATGGGAGAATAGAAGAGGGAACCATTAATTTGACTGGGGGAATCAATTAAAATAATCAGGGAGGCGAATTTGAGCTTATCTTTAAGAACAAGTGGGGTATTACCAGGCAGAAATAAAAGTACAAGGCATTATTGGCCAACAAGAAAAAGAAACACCACTAGCAAAGATATTAGGATAGCAAAGTATTTAGGGAACCATAAATAGTATGAAGTGAGTGATGACAGGTAAAATGGCTAAATCATAAAAGTAGGACTTGACTGAATTGGAGAAGAACCTACATGAATGAAAAGAAATATCAACTCTGTTCCAAAGAAAATTAAAAGTCATCACAGCCTTTGTACAAATCACAATTTTAGGGGTCGTTTGCTTTTTGTAATTGTCATTTAACTTATTCTAGAAGAACTGGATAGTTCACTAGATACAAACAATTGTTTGGACTAATATTGAAATAAATAGTCTAAGGAAGGTAAGATGAGAGCTTTAACTCTGGAATGACAATGGGACTAGAAAGTAGAAAAGAGAAAGAAAAACTAATTGCCCCCAAACAAGGACTTGGCTGCATTAACCAAGGCACATAAAATAGAATATAGAATACTATGTAGACATTAAAATGAGATATAGAGAATATTTAACGATATGAAAAGATGTGCATGTCCTTAAACCAAAAAAGTAGTCTCGGGGGAAACATTACTTTATGAGTCAGTTTCTATTAAAAATATATATATTATTAATAAACATTATATCTTACACAAATTGCATGGAGATTACATGCCAAAATCTTACTAGTCATTTTCTTTGGTTGACAAAATTAGAATTGTATTTTAAAAACCAGTTTCTTCTTTTTGCTTTTCTTTCCTCTTTCATTTCTCCAATGAACATGAGATGATTTTGTAAAAAAAAAAAAAAAAAAAAAAAAAAAAAAAAAATATATTGAAAAAAGTAAAAGTATCAAAAGAAATTCTGGTTAGTAAAACCATCAAAACTCGGAAACTGTTAAACAGAACCATCAGGAAGAAAAGGAAGGGGGAAGATTCGAAAATGATTTCACACCACCAGGAAGAAGCCATGCCATTGAAATAGAAAAAAACATGGGAACACAATTAACTCCACCTCAAGGATATTCTACCCAGGGCTTTTATTTTGAGGAGATCAGAAGTGCTTAAGTATGCAGTCCAGTAGAAACATAACTCCAGAGGAACGATTTAATGGTATCATATTTTATTAGCATAATTGATTATCTGAGACTTGGTGATGTCAAAGTCTCTGGGAAAACAGTGAATGAAGTTGCATTCTAACCCACTAAAGTCCTGTGCCTTTTGAGCTACAAACATGATATCTCTTGCTCTCAACTTTAAATTTATTAAATATCTGCAAAAATAATAAGATGCTGACAGCAAGTTAATTTATAGCCAAGAGAATACAGTATCACATTAAAGAAAAGCATCAATTTGAAAAAGCACAGATTAAAATACATTTGCTGTATATCTGCATTTTATTTGAGTGTTTTTACAAATTGGGCATTGTGATTTTTCGTTGCCATTTATCTATGTATTAGTTTAAATTTATATGTCTATCCCTGACCTCTCACCCTTCTTCCAGTTTCATTTTTCTTGCTATCTACAGGACAATTACTTGGACACTCTTTCTCTGAATCTATTATCACCCCTTCCTAGCATGATCTTTGCCAGCTATCCTCCTCATTACCACTTATCCTTGAGGTTGTCTGCTGTTTGTTAATGGAGTCTAGCATTGTCTTTCTGACATGAGAAAAAAATCAACTGTGTCTCAGTCATGTGTCCAAAATTCAATCTCATAGTATATGGGAAGCTACTCCTTGTACAGTATTCCATGGCTTAAGGACAAGCCAAGTTTGACTTTAAAATGACCTATTAATATCATTACTTAGCAAAAGAGTTTTCATGTAAAATCTTTTACAAAAATCTTTACTATAGCAAAAGGAATATGTAACTTCTGCTGTTCTTATAGATTTTAATGGATTTTTAATCTACTGATAGTAGGCTGTAAATTCAAGCTCAAAGGAAACACAAGTGTAACTCAATGGGAAGTTATATTGGATTGCTTACAGAGAATTATAGTTATGATCAAAAGCTGGGAGTGAACAAAGGCTGAATGCTTCTCTTCTCTTTTCAAGTAATTTAAATGCTTCATTTCTTCTTGTGCATTTTCTAGGCTAGAATTTAAATGAATAAGGCAAAAAGCCAGAGTTAGGTAGCATGAGAACAATAAAAGAAAAGCAAAGTTTTGGAAAATCCACAAGTGACAAAGAGCTCTCTGAATAATCAATACTATGAGATATTTATACCCCAGCATTGTTAACAGCTTACCCAGTATATTTTTATTTCTTTGCAATAGGAAATGATATATCTAATATAGATCAACTGTATAGGGAAACAAAATTAGTGAAACAACAATAGTTAAAAGTGAAAAATGAAGGCATTATTCTAAAACAGTGAGTGAATATGTTATAAAGAAGAGGAAATTCAAACTGAGCATTTAAGGGTGGCTAACATTTAGTCTGTGGAAATACAAGAAATGGAAAGTCAAAGGAGAAACCATGAGGAAATCAAGTAAACCAAAAAAAAAAAAAAAACAGAAAAATGAAAAATATGGCTAATGGATAATGAATAACAGTTGACTGCAGTGTCAAGGACAAAATACATAGAGTCTTCAATATAAGGCTGAAAGTTTAGATGTCATTTAGTAGGCCATTCAGGGAGCCATTTCTGAGCAGGGGAGCAACAGGACCAGAGCTGTGATTTAGGAAGACTAATCCTTTTGTACTATATACAATGGATTATAGGAAGAAGAGTCTGGGAGGCAAGAAAAACTAGGGAAAATATTAACAGAATGTTGCAGGTGAAAGATGACAATGACCCACATATTTTTTTCTAGTGAAGTAGATGAGTAGTTATGGGAAGTAATTTCTAAAAAGGACTTGTTGCAAAATGATATCCCATTAGCTTGTATTATGTTTGAGATCTATTTCACCAGAAAACATTATCTATAATTATCTAAAACGAAGGCCCATCCTAAGTCAGTTACAATATCCCATCTCATTTTTGCTACAATAATTTCCCCCCCCATATGAGTCTCTTATTCATTAACAATTATTGGAAACTTCCTTAATAGTCATGCAATGGTTATTAGAACTTGAACTCTTATGATAGTACAGACATTCAGCATCCAAAGACTTTTCCTGACTCCTCACAGCTGAAATATTTAATGAAAGGATAACAATCAGGAATCTTCCTGTTCTCCAAATACATTAAAGGCCTAAGAGACAGGGATCCATCCATATTAAATAAACCTTTATTTGTTTTTTAAATTCATAAGTTTGAAATTCTGTGGAATTCTTTTTTTTTTAATAAGACAACTTTTTCCCATATTCAAAAAGTGACATTCAGGATACATATTGTTTCTTGGAGTGCTATCAATAGGTGGTTTCAAGTATCAGTTTTAACACTGCACCAACCGTGAATGTAGTACTAAACAAATGGATAGTTTCCAAGCAGGCACCCCAAGTAAGTACAGGTATTCTAAAGTCTCATCTAGGTGGTCTCATTCTAACATCCAGTTCTCCCTCAGTGTAGATCTTTAGACCGAGATCTCTGAATCTGGGGAAAGCAGTGTATGAAAGTCCACACACAGTTCCATAAGTAGTTGTTCATTTTTTTAGTCTATAGATTCAAGGTCTTACCCTCAGTCCCCTCATTTCATTTTTCAAATAAAGTCATATTGTACTTTCTTTCTCATTGGCCCTGTGCACTATTTTCTTCCCATGAAAAGTTGATGTGAAGAATTTTATGTATATATGCTTTATAGAATCATAAAATCAAGACATTGCCCAAATATTTAGACATATTGAGATAAGTTCCAATATTGAGACACATTCCAAATATTAAGCTTACCAATGGTAGATTACACTACAGTTTTTACAGTAGGGAAAAAAGAGCTTCTATTTGGCAGAACAAAATGTATGTTAATTCAAAAGAGAAAGTTTAGGCAATGATGTAATTACCTTGCAAGTGTCTATTTTCTTTCAAGTAGGCAATGTGAAACATAAAAAATTTCCATGTGTTATCAACTGCCACAATCACAAATGTGTGCTTCTTTTAGACAAGGATGAGAAATTCTGGCGGATACAATGACCAAAATAATCAGCATTGAAAACACAAAGTTAAGCCTCAGCTTCAAGAAACCAAGAATTGTGAAAACACATGACTATTACCAGAAGTTCTTGTACAGGGATAGGATCCACTGAAGAAAGGAGATCTTATATTTTCATTTCCAAATACCAGGATGTCACTTTAGACACATACATATATGTATACAAATGGAGAATACAGGGATTATCTAAATTCCGATTCATAAAATCCTATTGGGAAAAGAGATATCAGAGGCATAAATTCATTCCCACCATGAAGACACAGAATAATTCTTAAGAACCTATATGGAGGTCTCCTATTTTGGAAAGTCCTCTCTGATTCCTCTTTACCTGTGTAATGGAAATATGGCCTGATGGGGAATGGTGGCTTAGACACTCAGGGGATTTTACAAACTACCCGGTCTCTATGAAGTTCCAGTGATAATCAGTGTTATGTGGCACTATAGACATTCTCTGATCTCTATGATTCAGATTGTACTTGGAGCCATTATGGGTAGCAGTAAACTCTTAGATGAGCTTTGTATTTTATCCAAGGTGCCACTGACTAGAGGACAGTCTAATATTTTATGTAACACCAAGAATAAAAAACTCTAGTAATTAAAATATGACAAACAACTGATTCAAGATGTACCCCAATCTTATATGTTAAAATGTGCTACAATGTGTCTTAAAATCAATGAATTATGGTATACATTTTTTACATAAATTATCAAAACTCCAAGTGGATGGAAGAAAACAGAATGAAATAAGGTAGAAAATAAACTTTTGATTGATATAAAAGTGAAAGTAAGAGAAAAGAGAATGAGAGTCAAGCATATATATATATATATATATATATATATATATATATATATATATTCTCAAGAATGTATAGAAATGCTCTCTCTTTTTAAATATACTTTGAAGAGTTTGTTTGTTTGTTTGTTTTTAGTTGGAGTCTCACTCTATTACCCAGGCTGAAGTGCAGTAGTACGATCGTGACCACTGCAACCTTGACCTACTGGGCTTAGGTGATCCTTACGCCTCAGCCTTCTAAGTAGCTGGAACTACAGGTGCATGCCACCACGCCTGGCTAATTTTTTGATTTATTGTAGAGGCAAGGTCTCAACCATATTGCCCAGGCTGGTCTGGGACCCCTGGGCTCAGGTAATCTTCTCCCCTCCGCCTCCCAAAGTGTAAAGAGGTTTATTCTGAGTCAATATGAGTGACTGCGACCTGGAGAGAACACAATCCCAAGAAGCCTTGAATGAGTGGTCCGGAGGTGGTTGTTGGGTTACAGTTTGGTTTTATACAGTTTAGGGAGAAAGGAGTTGTGGGCAAATACATATACATTAATATATGGAAGGTACCCATTGGTTCAGCCCAAGAAGTCAGGATAACTTAAAGCAGGGGACTTACAGGTTACAGGTAGATTCAGAGATTCAATTTCTAATTGGTTAAAGGAGTAAAGCTTTCTCTAAAAATTTGGAGTTAGCAAAGAGGAATGTTTAAGACAGGGAAGTCTGTTAACAACATACAGGATCAAAGTGACCCATAAGTGTATGTGACTTAGCCCTTCTCTGGCATGGTCTTAGGTCCTTTTTATAATTTGGTATCTTATTGTCACAAAGAGTTCATTTTGTGACTCTTCTGATCTTTATTTTAACATTAATGCTGGTCAGTTGTTGCACCTAAATTCTGATTTTTTTTTTAGAAGACAGGATCTCACTATGTTGCCCAAGCTGGAGGGCAGTGGCTATTCACAGGTGCAATCATGGCACATTACAGCCTCAAGCTCTTGGACTTAAGCAATCCTTCAGCCTCAACCTCAGCCTCCCAAGTAACTGGAACTACAGGTGCATGCCACAGCTCCTGGCTTTAAATTCTCTCTTTTCTTGCCTTTTGTGAATGAGATAATAGCCTTGAGAAGATCTTAGAGTAAGAAGATCAAAGAGGAGAGTATTGATGAGCTAATTCATTATCTGCCTCCCAAACCAGCCAGACCTCATAGTCCTAGCAGCCAACATCTTGCTTCTCAGCATAGTTTCAGTAATTTTTATGTTTAGCTCCCTTCTTGAGTCTGTACTTCATTTCCACAATTTTTACCTCAGTTCTTCTGTCATCAAGTTCTTAATCTTGATTGAGAATTTAGTCTCCTGGGATAGTCTGCTGCTTCTGCCAAGTCTCCCTGATGTTCAAGGCCAGTTTATCGGTTTGATGGCTGCTTCTATTCCTTGAGATGGAGTTTCCAGTCCCTATGCTCTACCCTGGTTCCCTGGACATGCCCTAGTGTCAACAGCTAGATATGCAGTGCCTGTCTGACAAGATATGTTCCTACTATAAGATCAACTGGTGCTTTGGATGTCTGATCCTCCACATATTGCTAAGATCCGCTCCAATGTCTTACTCCTTGTTGGTGATTTTTGCCAGTCCTCAATTACTAGCCTCTGTTAGTCCCAGCAATAACTGGGTCCTGATTCTGCTATGAATTCATATTTTCAGATAACTAGGGATGGCAGAGAAGGATTTAAGTCTCTCATTTGTTTATCTTATGTGTCCCAGATATGGTAAAAGGATGAATTAGATAAAAGCAAAACTATCCAGTTTTGGGAAAAGAACATTTCAGAGGCTGTGATGCTGTCCTGGGGAAGATCATAGCTCCATTATATAGAGCCCAGAACATGTTTAATCTCAAGCCAAGATTCCTGGAAAGCTACAAAGAAAAATTTCTAATTAAGGGCTATATGTGAAAAACAATCCAATGAAAGATGAATTATTTGTGAGAAAAGCACTACATTGTAGTTTAAAATTTACTTTACATGGTAAAGTATTTGCTATCATTTAGTTACAACTGTTTAGTTGAGTAGGTCAAATGGCTTAAGAATCATTTCTATTCACAATGAAAAAATGGAGACAAGGAGGATATACAAGTTATTCATTTAGAAATGACAGTTTGTGAGAGCCAGGATTAAACAACAGTTCTTCTGACTCATGGGCTTATGTTTTTCCTACTATACAATGCTGCTGGCGGGGTAGGTTTTAAGGATAATGGATAAAATATATGCTTGGGTTAGAACTAAATTACTTTGAATTTTGTTTTATCATTATTCTCATTGAATAAATAAAGTAACAATAAAACTTTAAAAAATAAATTTCAATCTAGCAGAAATAAAATAGGATAAGTACTTGATACGGTGTGGGTTTTTTGGACCAGATAAAGTATCTTCAGGGCTAATTCATCAGATACAGTTCTTGTAATATGGTTGGCATGCAATAAATGCTGATTTAATAAAATTTGATCTTCCCGCTTAGTATAAAAATGGCCGTGAGTAAATATCGAATTTAAAACATGATCATCAAAATTATGGCATATCAAAATATTGTTCTTAGAATCAAAGACATATCCTGTTGCCTTACAAATCCAAATTTAAAATGCTTACCAATGGTGAAGAAAGACCGAAATTTATGTTTCCATTAACATGGAAACAAACCATGACATTCTTGGGTTCAAATGGAAGATTACCAGTTTTTGATTCAAAATGAACTCACACTCTGTATAGACTCCTGTATTCCCACCGCATTCCCAGTATCAACAGTTACTTCTCTGTCCATCTTCTCTGCCCTCCAACCTCTTCCTCAAGATAAAGGAGAACAGGTGTTCTTGTCTGACACAGCAGTCTATGTCTGCCACCATATTTGTTGCCACCATATTTGTTGCTGCCATAATTTCTTTTCATTTGCCCCTTTATGTGTGTCTCTTAAAGAAAAAAATTAATTTAAAGATGACTGTAAAACTATGGAATCCCAAATTATTAATACAAGCTAAAGTAATATGCATCTAACAAAAGCTCTACTGTTCTAGTATCGCCTAAGAAAGCTTAAAGGCACAAACAGTTTAAAACCAAAGAGAAATGCACACACACAAACACAAAACTACAGCTCCATATAATCAAGCAATGACAATAAAACCCTCAAACAAACACATAAACAAAAACAGAACCTGCAGGAAGACATTAGGAGGCAGAATGTAATTACCCGATTTGGAAACTGACCAGGACACTGTGGTTAAAATCCTTCTTACTATAAAGGTTCTGAGGAATCTTTAGTGACTGCAAATGGTCAGGACCTCATGTCCACACCTCATCTGAAAGATGATGACAACCAGCAGTAAGTCCTCCCTGCCACTACCCAGGGATTGGAGTCAATCCTGATTCAGAGAATAAAGGGCCACCTACAGAAATTGCTAGTAACATTTACTATCTTTGACTGCCTTTGCAAACATGAAGGAAATTATTTAAATATCTCAAGTATTATGGCTGCATTTTAATAGAAATACATAATGATATCATTCTTCATCTCTATAAAGAATTAAAAGTTAATGACATGCACTTTCTTTGAGCAAAAATTATTAAATCCTAGTCTTCAGCTAATATTGAGTAATGAATATGCACATATCAGTGAGGCATTAAATGGCTATTGTTTAATCTATGTATGCTTACTATCACGTTAACTTATTTTAGTCTTTTATATTTTTTAAGAAACTGACTCAAGTGCAATAATTAAAATACATTACAGTAGTGCAAGTGAAATTTGGAACACTGCCAACGTTTTCAAGAACTTATAATTTTCTTTTTCAGAGGAAAAAGTAGTTTTGACATCTTTGTGCAAAACAGTCACTAACAGTTACTTACAATTTCAGGAAAATCACTGTTTTAATCATGACCTTTCAGTTGTCCTTGATTGAAAAAAAATTGGCCACCTACAGAAATAATTCTGTTGGGCCCTCATCCCTCTACTGATTGATGGCCTCATGTGGCTCTACATGTTCCCAATTATAAATAAAACTATATAAAAGTGGCAGAGCTTAGCTTCCATCTAACAAGATGAGAATAAAACAGTTATAATTGACAATAAAAGGGACTTTCTTTAAGTGACATCTTTCCCATGTACCTGTATCAAAATCAAATGGTACATTTTTCTCTGATTAAATGTGTATTCTTTTGGTCACTATTCGCTACAACCATTAATTTAGCATCCATTGTGTAAAGGGCACTGTATTATACTCTGTTGGGGGTGATGGAAAGTGGATAAAGCAGCTTCTGTATTTAGAGAACTTATTATCTGATAAAATATTCAACCTGCTAATATATAATAAATATGGAATCCATATACACAACTTTGAGATGTCTGTGTATACATACACACACACACACACACACACACATATGCTAAAAACTGGATTTGGTTACATGCTTTAATATAAAAATGTATATTTATACTTAACAACATATTTATGTATCTACACTTTTATAAATATATGTATATTTTGTCACACCAGAGAACCTTTGGAAAAAATATTAGAAGTCTTAAAGTGTTAGCCCATGAGCTTTTCAATGGAAGTGAAACAAAGACTCATCCTTCTAGTGAAAGGTTTCCCACCTACTGTACAAGCAACAAAAATAGAGCTGGCATTCAGGACTCCATTAGAAGTTTATTGAAGCTCTGTGAGGTTGGAAAGCTTTTAGGAGTTCAGCATAAATCATTCAATACAAAAAAAAAAAGAGAGAGAGAGAGAGACTTAAAAAGATTTTCCCTTTGTATTCAATTTCTATGAGTGATCTCCAATTTATAACCTTTTGTTTAACCCAGAAATTGAATTAATCAATACAATCATCTTTTGGAAATCCCTTTTGTAAATGATAGTAGTTCATAGACAAGAAAGAAAGATTGAGATTCCTTAGATAGTAAGCTTGATGGCACGGTTCAGTTATATTGAAGGGTTGGCATTAGAAATGGGCATGGCACAGACTCCAATACTGTGTTTTGAGGATTTACAAAAATTAAGTGATCCTTATTTCCTACAACACAAAGCAATTATCCACTAGTTGCAGTCTAAAATAAATTGTTTCACAAAAAAACAACACTAGAAAAATATTTATAGGATCGGTTCATGAATACTAATGAAAAACATTATCACATGAAATTCTATACTAAGTCATCTATTTAAAACAAACTCACATTTCTGGAAATCATCAAATTCTTCATAGTCATCAATTTTTAAAAATTCAGCTCACTTTCTACTGCTGAAAAAATTTTAGTAATGTTCTAAGTTCATGATTTTAACATAAAAACTAAGAGGGAACTGAGGCAATTTTTCAGCTAATTTAGGCCCAAACAATACTTTCACATGAAATGGCCAAGTAATTTGAGCAAAAGACTTTTTATATTAATTATCTTTATCCTACATATCCTTTGTGCATATAAAATTCGTTGGCAAATTTAGCATTAAAAAATGGAAAGAGAAGAACTCAACACACCTGCCTAATTATAATAAAAAACAATTACTAAAATAAAACAGGAAGTTCTGAACCGATGTGATTCAAACTACATGTCTCTCTAGTCTATATCCACTGATTGCCCAAATCTCTACTGGAGCCAAATCAAATTTGAGAAGAATATACAGAATTTTATGAATCTGAAAAGTCTGTAAATTCTTGTTCAAAAGAAATCAAGCCAACATCCTCAATCTACTAGAAAATACACTGATTCGAAGGATTTATTAAGGACAACTTAACACTTCCCCCAAATGTCCTAATTGCTTACATATTCTTCATACATAAAGCCATCAATAAGTATTTTTGTGGTTTGTCCCAGTTTTGTGCTATCTGCTGTGAACTACACTGGTCTTATACATAAACTAGTTGAAGATCAATTTGGGATCAAAATGATATTATATATAAATCATATTCATGGCGTGATAAAACACTATGTACAAAAATAGAACAAGATTGAGTTAGCATTGCATTATAAATCCTGTGAATTATTCTATTGTCATATACATATATAAACATATATATGCATATATAATGTATTTTATATATGACAGCATTTCCTAAATGGAGAAACTGGGGTAGCAGAAAAGATAAAGTATTTTTTTCAAGGGGGGTCAATCAGATTAAAGAAAAAAACCTCACACACTTTATATTTTACTGCAGCCACTCCTCTTTCACTGCTTAAATGTACCTTTCTTGTTTATATTCAAACATTAGTAGATGATGGAATAAATAAGTTCATGGGATTTTAGCCTCTTGAAGTTAAAAGCATACTGCTTCCTGCAGATAATATTCTGATTAGCAATTTTTGTTTCACCAGGTTTGAAGGGGAAAATGTACAACTCAGAATGTCTTATCCTATAGGAAAGCATCTCCATCCCAATAATTAACCATTTATTAATTAGCATTTTGGAAGGTAGAGAAAGGGTTAAGTAGACATTTTCTCTAATCTTGGGTGATGGGGCAGTTCCGCATTACCAGTATAATGTAATATGTTCTTAAAAGCAAGCCTGTGCTAAATGTTTACTGAAGATTCTATATAAATATTCTATCACAAGATGAACAACTTTCCAGTCAAGAGACATATACGTGTGTGTGTGTGTGTGTGTGTGTGTGTGTGTGTGTGTATGTGTGTGTGTGTGTAACTGTGAAGGAGACCCTAGATGGAGAAAAATTTATAGTTTATTTTCTTAAAAATCCCCATACCTATTCTTATGCTAAGGCAGGAAAAGGCTCTTGAAGGGGAATTAGGAACTATGGCAGGGAATGCTAACTGGGCTATCCAATATTCCTTCCTTGTCTTTTCCTTGAGAAATAGAATCCTGCATATAGCAATGAGATGTAAATGGAAGGGGTGGGGGGACGGATTCAGTGAAAATCCTTTAGAAGGGGGGACAGCTCTGACTGTTGGCTCTGTGCTCTTTGTGCTTCTACTTCCTGCCAAGACAAGAGTTAGCATCAGCCTATGAGAGCCTTACCAGCCCTCGGGCATTATCATGAGGATGTGCCCGAGTGTGGAGGAAGATAAAGTCAGAAGGAGTCTGGGTCCCTGATAGCCTGGTGGAACAGCTGGCTGGGACTGCATCTGAACCTCTTTGGGTTGTGGAAGAATGACAAACTCCTATCTTGTTCAAACCACTGTCACTAGAGTTGATGTCACTTGAAGCTAAGTACAATTCCTAAGTGCTAGGGACTCAGCTTGATGTCAGATGAAATCTTGGCCTGCCTGCTTATCATCATGTGCTCCTGGACTCTCTGCATGAACTTGCTTATCTGGGAAATGAGGATAATAGTGATACCCATCTCAAAGGGCTGCTCTGAGAATTCTGATAATTAAACAACATAATCCAACGAACACAAGTAACACAGGGTCTAAGTGTTTCTTAATTATTATTTATTATCATTAATCTTATTGGGTGACTTACACTATAAGAAGACAGTTCATCAATCTTTCAAAATTAAGCAAAAGTTAGGAATAGGATGTAGCACACAGGGAACACAGGGCTTTTACTACAATCACCATCCTAAATGGGAGCAGAAAGAAAATGTTAAAGAGAAGGGGGAGTGAGGAGAAGGGAAGAAGGGGAGAGAGACAGAGAGCTGGGGTGGGGGAGAGAGAGAGAGAGAGAGAGAGACAGAGAGACAAAGAGAGAGAATGATGGTGGGGGGAGAGAGAAAGAGACAGAAAAACAAAAGTGTGACAGAGAGAGAAAGAGACACAGAGAGAGAGAGACACAGAGAGAGACAGACAGAGACAGAGAGAAAGAGAGAGAGATGGAAAGACACAAAGAGACACAGAGACAGAGAAAGAGAGACATAGAGGGAGACAGAGAGGGGTAATTGTTTACATTTATGACAATAATAAAGAAATAAAATAAATAAATATAATTAATTAACTTCCACTTGGATAATGATTTGCTATTTTTTAATCAGATCTTCAGGATATGGTACACACTTCAAATTCCTCTTTTTCGTAACATTTAAACCAATTCTCTAGTTGTTTATCTGGATCTATTGGTGACTTTTCTATGGGAGTGCTTATATCTACTGTCTTGAAGAATAACAACAACCTATAAACTCCATGTGTACTCATGTGAGCCCAGAAGGGCAGGGTCTGTGTCATTTCAACTTACCGTTGAGATCTCTGCATGATGATATAAGAACGAATAACCTGATGTATCAATCCTCTTTCTTTCATGTACGGTCTTTCTCATTTGGGTCACAAGGACCCAGAGGAAAAAAAAAAACAACTCCTGTGCTTTTACATATGGGAAATCACCGTTTCTGTGTAATAGCAAAAGATTTTGAATGTTTTTGGCACATTTGATTTAGAGAGAAGAAAGAGTCATCAGCAAGAAGCGGCCTTATATGCTAATAGGAGGGTACTGCTCTTTAACAGGGCAAATCCAGAGTAGAGAGGTTGGGGTGGGGTGGAAAATAATAAAAAACCTGGTTATATTTAGGCTCTGAGCAAAAAGAGGACTTGTGACTTGCTTCATGCATGGCACTTAGTGAGACAGCAGCCTTGCAGATATACCACGACAAACTGGCACAGAGAGAAGGAAGTACAGGAGTGACTGCATAGATGACAAGGTCCGAGAGCCCTTTTCATCCCAATGGTATGAAAGCGAGTTCAGGGAGAGTGCAGACAGTCATATGAGGTCTCACCGAGGGTTGCGATAAGGGATGCACATGTGGGCCACAGCAGGGACGCTGTCTGAGGTCAGGAGACATGCCTTCAGGAATAGATGCCCATGATTAGAGACCATGACAGGACAATTGCACAACTCGTCCATTCAAGATAAGATAGGTGAGGGCTGAAAAGAAGACATCACTTCTCACCTTTACTCTCTCACCCTTGTACTGTTAGCCGTATCAATATCTATGTCCCGGCACCAAAATGTCGGAGTAATTACTTTCTGACCCACAATTAAAGCACGCAGCAATTTTCAGTCATAACAGCCAATTCTCTCTGAGTCATACATTGAACCAATTAAACTTAGAATCTCTAAATCTGAACGGATGACTTCTAACGAAAAGGGTGAAAGCTTCTAACCTCAACATCCAATCATATCTCTGTTTGGTAAATCAGGGGGAGAAGTTCAACTGAATGGCTTGGAATAGAGCCCATCCCAGCAGATTGTGCTGGGTAGAAATAACACTAGTCTGTCTAGGTAAGATCAGTGCCAATGGTTCCAACTAAAATTAGAAAAAAGGAGACAGTACCTTGGCTCATGCTTATGTTGGAGACAAGACTCTAACTCCTGCTAAAGCCAAATGATGGCAATTCAATTCCTGCCTGCCAGTTGCAAATCCCTACACTACCACTGCAGTATTATCAAAAGACATTTGCCATCCAGTGCACCTAACGAGAGAGGTGATTTCTTAGATTAGTCACTTAGTGGGCTAGCAACCCAAGAGCTAGTAACTCAAATGTAAGCATGCATTTACTCTGAGAGAAGGTAATTGCCAAAACTATAGGAAGAGTGTTAAAAAGAAAAAAAAAAGAATATCAATAGAACTGTATTAATTGAGGTAGATAAATAATATTATTCACTTATTAATCTTAGAGTGTAAAACTGAAAAAAAAATCAAGGGTAGAATGACCTCACTTTTTCCACAAATCATCACCAAAAGACCCACAACACTTCCCATGCATTTCAACAAATATAATTTTGCTTTAATCTCATATGTGTCATAAGGCACCATGCCATAGTGGAAAGAAAACTGGGCTAGGAATCAGGAAATCTGGGTACTTTTTCTGGCTCTGTCACTTATTAACTGTGTAAAATGATGCAAAATTTAACCTCTCTGAGCTTCAGTTCCTCATCTATAAGATCAGAGACTTAGATAAGCATTATCTAGCTCAGATTCTGTACTGTTCTCTCAATCACTGGTGATTAAGTTAAATTATAAATTTTGTATGATTTTTATAATATATCTCTTTTGTTTTTTTTTTGTTTTTTTGAGGTGGAGTCTCACTCAGTCGCCCAGACTGGAGTGCAGTGGCCGCTCCCGGCCACCGCAGCCTGGACCCGCTGGGCTCCGGCGATCCTTCCGCTTCAGCCTTCCAAGGAGCTGGAACTACAGGCGCGCGCTACCATGCCCTGCTAATTTTTTTGATTTTTTTGTAGAGATGCGGTCTCGTCAAATTTCCCAGGCGGGTCTCAAACCTGCGGGCTCAGGCAATTCACTCACCTTGGACTCCCAAAGCGCAGGATTACAGGCTGAGCCACCGAGCCCAGCCTTTATAACATATCTTAAGTCTTTCATAAATCTTGGAGTTGAAAGTCAATATATATATATATATATATATATATATATATATTCACACACACACACACACATATATTTGTATGATGAAAGTTTCTGGTTCTAATGGTAAAGTATTGCATAATTTTTAAAATGTGATGTATGCTGCCATAGGAATACATGCGCTCATAGATAGAGACAATATTTGCATATCTCTGTGGATACTGTAAACTTGGTAAATGTCAAAGCCATATAAAGACACTGCTATCATTCAAAGTATTTATCAAAGGAGGGTACTGCCTCTGGACAGAAGGATCTTCTCTGATACTACTGCAATGTCCCAGAGTAATTCAGGGAGCCAAAACTTTGGGAGTTGTTTCAGGTGCTACATGAGAAAATATAGTTATAACATTCACTTCAAGGTCTCTGCCATATTTTAAAAACATTTTCGTTCCACATAGGTAAGATAATTCTACTATTACCCCTGACTCCACCCCTTGGGTTCTTGAGCAATCCACAGAATTGTATTAAAATTGTCTTTGTGCTCAAAATGCTAACCAATGTTTCAGAAGAACAGTGGAAGTTGGGGCTGTTCAAATCTTCTTTGGATCTGATCTCCTCCATTGGTACCAGAGCTGAAGACAATTTATAATATGGTCAAGAGGAAAACCACTTCCTGGCTGTGGGCAGCTCAAGTTCTGGTTTTATTTCCTGCACTATCTTTTGCGATTCTGGATGAATTCTACAGTCTCTCTGTGAAATGCTATTAATACTGATACTCCTTGAGTAACTGTACTTTAAGAGTTATATATTCCCAAGTCCCATGAAAATATTTCCATTCCATATTGTATACTAGTAGGGAAAGAAAATTTATATCTTATCCTGTTTTAAGTCATAGACCCATTTGAAAATCCAGTGGAATCAATTGATTTACATCCTTTCCTCAGGGGAAAAGATACACCTGCATGATCTTACTCGCAAAAATTTCATGGTATTGTTAGGGAGTTGCCTGATGCTAGAAGAAGGTTCATGAACTCAAGTCAACACCCAGATCTAAAGTGCAAGTCCTTTCTCTAGTAGTTGTATGATTTGGGAAACTCTGAATCTGAGTTTCCTCATCTACAGAATATAGTTAATGAAGTAAATGTCTCTGCCGACATCCTGCAACTATTTTGAACATGAAAAATGTTTTAACATTACCGATAAGCTGGTGGTAAATAGAAGTTGCAATGGATCCTTTCTTCTAGTCCTTTAATGTTGTCACAAACTATTAATGAGTACTACCAACTCCTCGCTGTCACCACTGAACTTTGGGAAGTGTAAGTCATCAAACATTGTTTCTAACCTACCCTGGGCCCTTGCAGACTTACTGGCTGCACTGAGTACTTTGCCTCTTACCTTCTTTCTAGTTTTTGTTTGATTTCTGGTCTCTGTACATACATCCATGGAGCTTAATGTTCTAGCTCTGCTTTCTCTCTTTGGAAATATTTTTATAGTATGGAAGTTTACATCTACCAGAATACACTTGGTACTTCCTTGGCATTACATCTTGATCTTCACTGAGTGCTTCTTAAAATTATTGTTTTTGGGCTCCATACTCGACATCTCTGCTTTCCTCCATTGGTGTAGATAATTAGAAACTGTATTGCTAGATCATTATTCCTATTTCCTATTCTGGCAAATAGACTAGCAGAATATAAAAATATAGTAGTACCCTTGGGGCCTAAACAGAGTGTGACAGAGCCAGTTACTAGTATAAGGCCCAATTCACTGTCACTCCATTACTATTCTTCCTTTCATCCTAGACACAGTGATATTACCCTCTTATATGCAGCAAACTCTTTTCTTTATGATAATAAAGAAGGATGGATAATACACATATACCTCTTTTTTAAGGCATACATTTTAATTTTTTATTTTTCAATTTAACCATTTCATTTTGAAATAGCTTCAGACGATTAAAAAATTACAAAAATAGAACAGAATTCCCATATATTCTTCACCCAGCCTCCCCACATATCAACATCTTACAGGACCACAATATAATGACAAAAACCAAAACATTAACACTGACACAATACTATTAGCTGATCTATAGCTCCAATTCAAATTTCAACAATTGCCCCACTAATGCCATTTTCCTGGATCCTGGACCAATATTTATTTAGTTGTCATGTATTCTTTGTCTTTTTTCATCCAGGAAAGTTCTTCAATAATCCTTTATTCTTAATGACCTCCACACTTTAAGAGTACCATTAGGTTATTTTGTAGTATATCCCTTTTGGGTTTCCTAATATTTCTTCATGATTAAATTCATGCTATGCATTTTTGGCAAGAACATGACAGAAATTACTTTTTATGCCTTTCTCAGTGAATCATATGAGAGGCACATGATGCTGATATGTCTCATTACTGGTGATGTTAACTTTGATCATTTATTTTAGGTGGTGCCTGCCAGGTTTTTCTACTGTAAAGTTACTACTTTCCCTTTTATAATTAATAAGTATTTTGAGAGGAGATACTTTGACACTAGGTAAATATTCTATTTATTATCATATTTTCATGCACTAATTTAGTATCCATTTGATGATTCTTGCCTGAAACAATTATTACTGTAGCATTTCCCAAATGATGATTTCCATTTCTATCATTCTTTCTGCATTTATTAATTGGTATTCTACTGTTAAAAAAGAGCTTTCCGGCCAGACACAGCGGCTCGTGCCTGTAATCCTAGTACCTTGGGAGGCTGAGGCAGGAGAACTGTTTGAGCCTAGCAGTTTGAGACCAGCCTAGACAACATGGTGAGATTGCGTCTCTACAGAAAAGTAAAAAATAAAGAAAATTAGCCATGCATGGTGGTGTGTGTCTAGAGTCCCAGCTACTTGGAGGGCTGAGGCAGAAGAATCTCCTGAGCCCAGGAAGTCAAGGTTGCAGTAGCCATGAGCGTGCTATGGCACTCCAGCCCAGGCAACAGTGTGAGATCCCTGACTCAAAACCAAAAAAAAAAAGAGATTTTCCCAGCCTAGGCAATATAGTAAGAGCCTGTATCTAAAAAAATAATAATAAAAAACTTGGCTGGGCATGGTGGTGCCTATAGTTATTGCACTCTAGTCTGGATGACAGAATGAGCCTATGGTTAAAAAATTTTAAAAAAAAGTTTTCTTTCCTTTATTGACTCATTTATTTATTTACTCAGTAACATTTTATAACATCATTGACTATATTGAGTATAACCCATGACTATCATTATTTTCTTGCTCAAATGTCCCAGACTTGGCAATTAGAGCTACTTCAAGTTGACTCCTGGGTTATTTCAACATGTTTTCATCATTGTTTCATTTCTTCCTTACTTTCTGAGTTCATGAGATGTTCCAGATTCTTATCATGTACTTTCCTGGTTCCAGTCCTGGAATAACACTTTTCTACAAGGATTGTTCATTTCTTTTGTTAAAGAAGGATATTTAGAAACCAAGACCTAAGTACCAAATGTGCGCATCACTATTGGGATGCTATTGCTTCTAGGTCCTCTCAGCTGATAGATAGAGCTAGGAATATATAAATGGACACCCCATTTCCTTATTTGTGTGTCTGTGATTTATATTTTTCTTGTTGATATCTCAGATTCCAGATCACTACCACAGGGTTTATTGTAGCCCTCTTCCTTTCTTTGACAGTGAGAAAATGGCTGTTATTATCCACAATCCCAGGATACATTTGAAGCAGTTTCAGAAATGCTAAATCTAACACCTGTAAAAAACAGGTCAAAACAGGTTAAGTGTATATGTAGATTTGTTAGATATAACCAGCTTCCTCTCCAAAAGGCTTGTACCAGTTTGCATTCCCATTAGCAATGTATGACACTAAAGTCTGTATTTTTAACCCTCTCCTAAGTAATTTTAGCAAGATACCAAGCAGCATTTGAATAGTTAATATTTACTTTCTCTCATCTCCTAATGATATCATCTAGCCATGGTGGTAACAATTATGGAAAAGGCTTACATAAATGTAAAGGAAGAAGAACAGAAAAAATAAGGAACTGAGGAAAAATCATTCTTGAAGAAAAATAATAGTTGACTTTGATCACAGCAACTCAGGATGAAGCTATACAGCTTAGCATCTTCTCTTTGAAAGTTTACAAATAAAGATTTTGCAGCAATTTTTCCCATGGTCAGGATTAAGTCCTACCTCTTATGTCTCCAAGATCCATAACTATGTTACACCAAGTAGCAGACAGTACTTGAGTTGCCTGCTTAGCATGCGGCTGTTTAGTTTAGTAGTGGAGACGGAATTTATCAACATATCTGTTCCAACTCCTAGCACGACTTTTGACATATACTTGCCCTTGATAAAATCTTGTTAGTAGCTAATTCAAACAAAAATGAACATTTCCTGATTGTTTACTCTGTGGCAGATACCACTCTGCCTATTCTACCTATATTGTCCCATTTCATCCCAATGAAAATCATATGAGCCAGGTTTTGTAATGATCCTCATTTTATAGATGAGGAAACAAAGGCTTAAAGAAGACAGATAACATGCCTAAGGTGATAGAACATGGGGGAAAAAAGTTGGAATTTGAGTGAATTTGAACCGAGGTCTGTCTCTTTCAAAGAGCTTGCTGCTTTGCTTCGCCCGGAAGGCAGTGAGGGACAGAAACCTTTGTACCAACTCTGGCATCCAACTTACATAGGTAAGTTCTCACTCTCTCTACATACAGTAAGGCCAGAGCTAATTCTATATTAATTTAAGGATTTCATGCTAGTGCGTCACTACTAAAAAAGAAAGAAAATGTGGTGGTTTTAATAGTTTCCAAATAGACTCTTAAAAAGCTTTCTGAGCTTTCTACCTTTTGGCGAACAAAGCTCTGGCTCCTCTGATACAAGCGCACATTTATTATACCCTTGTGATTGTGGTTTATGTACAAGTATCCTATTAAAAGAGCTTTTAAAAGACTGAAATGTGATTTCCTTTCTGACAGCAAAGGAAAAATAAAAAGATGTTCTTTGCCCTCCTGTTCTAATCTGTGTTTGCAAGTCAAGTCTGCAGTTCCCAGAACTCTATCACCAGCTTGTTACATTTCCATAAATCTGTCCAAGAATACAACACTGTTCACCCAAAAATGTAATATCAACTGTAAAACACATGCACATGATACCTGGATCCAATTTGCCCTCATTTTGTATATAAGTAAAAATAAGCACTGTTTTAACTCTTAGAAATGACAATATCACATTATTTAGATAAGTACCACCAAATCATTATTGAAATTCTGATAGCATTTGCCTTACTGGTAAAAGAAAATTACCTGTAATGCATAGTTTAAATAATTACTTTTAAACAAAAGCTTCTTTTCTGCATTGCTTATTTATCTTTTGAGACCAACTCAGCGGGGCTATGTATTTTATTAAAATTGCCTTCAGACTGCTAATGGCAGGGCGTCTGTTAGCACAGGAAAAGTGATGGCAGTTTGACTCCTATTCCTAATATTGGGAGTTAGTCCAGACACTTAAGAGCCAGAACTCTGCTGTGCATTTGACTATGTTATCAACACTTTACTTGCTAATGATACTAGTGACAGCACTTCAATATGATGGGTCAGACTTAAATAGGAAAGCTTATAATTATGCTTACAGAACCAAAGAAGCCCCCCAACCCCCACCTCCCCCCCCAAAATTCCTTTTATCAGCAGATCAGTTGGTGTTAAGCTTCATGACTGGAAATTATTTGGTAAGCTTCTGTTCGATATATTTTTTTCCTTCTCCACCCTCCACCTTGAATGGGGAGCCTCCATGAGCACCTGATATCTACCCGTTCAGAAAATGACAAGTGAAAGCTTTCCTGTGGTGCAACTGTGTGCCAACTACCCAGCAGAAGGTCACACTGATGACTTCCCTGTGGCTTTTATTTTCCCCAGGGAAATCCACAGCCAGGGCTGACTGCTTGCCAAATATGCTGAGTGCCACAAATCAGTAGCGCTAAGAACCCCCCATTCCTCTTGATGGGAAGCAGGAAGCAACTGTGCTGAACACCTGTGTCAGCTCCTGTTCCTGGGGACACCCCGGGCAAGCATTCATTCAGCATACAGGGATAGGGCTCCCCTCTTCTAACTAGCACTTCTGTCCAAAAACTTCTCAGTAGTCATATGATAATAGTTATGTTTGGCAGATCTCTATAACATCAGTATGTTTAACTACCGTTAAAGAGATGGTTTAAATCATTCGTGAGTTAAATATTTTACTACAAGAATCTAAAGAAAATCATTGTAATAATTCCTTCCTGATATTGTAAAGCTTAAGGCAACATTCTTCATCACCTCCTTTTAGAGCTACCCCAACTAACTTGGAGGAGGGGGAAACTTAGTCTGAGATGTGAGTGGTGTGACTTCATAGACAGAGAAGAGCTAAATCAATCAATATTTTTCCTATAACTAACCGAGAACACTATGCCAAGTTGAACCAATGAAAATTCTAGTCAATAAATGAAAGAAGAAAAATCAGGCAATATAAGAGTGCATGTCACAGGTTAAGTCTGAAAATATATGAATTAATAAATAAATGAATACACAATTGTCAATACATCAAAAAAATCCATAATCTAGAAATGATAATATTCTGGTGAGCCAATAAAGCCCGAAGTTAGTATTTACTGTTTGCAGACCACTCAAGAGGGTCTTGTGCCAAAATTAAAAATAAATAAATGAATAAATAAACCTAAGCCTCCTTCAGGACCATACATTTTGAAAAGCAGCAGAACTACAATTCACACATTATTATTATTTTTTAATTTTATTGCCCTTCTACAAAGGAAGTAACTTTCATCATCAGGTTTAAATTCATATGGCTTCATCATCACTTCCCATGCCTGGTTCCAAAATCTCTGGCATGGAATACTGCCTCAATATATCAACATTGGTACCTCAAATATAAAGACTCTCAAAGCAATTCATGCTCCCCAACTGAAAAAAAGGAATAAATCAGAAAAAAACAAAGAACTACTTTTTCTGATTTCCTATATTTTTAAATTGTGTAAACTTTATTTCAGTGACCAAAGGTTGAAATTCATCTCTTATCACTCTAGGAGGACATCAAGCTCTATAAATTCTGTCTTGAATTTCTGCTTGTATCTGTTGGCAAGTGTTACCACCTTAGTCCTGACTTTCTTAATCTCTTGCTTGATGATTGTATTAGTCTGCTATCTTCCTTTTTACAGCCTCTCTTGCTTCAATCAACCTCATATTAGCATCATATTAATTCACTAATCCAAGGTATAGCCCAAATGATCATCCTACTTTCCTAAAACAAACACAAATGTTCAATGGTTCTCCAAGTCTTGTTGAATTAAGGCAAGTCACTTAGCATAAGAGTCAGAGTCCTCTGTGATTTGAACCCAACTTACCTTTGTAGTCTCTAGTCTCCTTTTGTGTCCTTTGTGTTGCATCCAAACTTACTGGAGTCCAAAGAGGCACTTAAGACACCAGAACCTCAAATACATATTTGGCAATCTTCCCAGTGTCCAACATCTCTGCTAGGCAAAATCATAAGCATCCTTTAAAGTCAAACTCAAGTACCACCTTGCTTATTTTCTATGAACCCTCAAGGAATGACACTTTGTAGATCTTTGTAGTTTTCATGACATTGTCTCACATTCTAAGCATTTGATTGTGGTTCTTCAAACCAAATTTATTCAGCACATGCTGCTAGCAAAGCTCTTTGAAAATGTGTTAGGGATACAATGGAGAGCAAGAGAGGTTCACTTCCTAGTCAAAAGTAAAAATCAGAGAGTCTTTAAAATAAAATACTGTGTAGATTAGAAAGTCATTCATGCAGTTGAGTGAAACTAAGGACCAAATAAGACAATGATTAAAAAGTACCTTTTGGCTTTAACATGATAAATGTTACGGATGACCTTAGCAAGATTTGGCATGATAGAAACTGAAGAGAATTGAGGAGTGAGAGGGGAAAAAGAAAATGACAGCAAGTTAAGAAATTTGTATATGAAGAGTGACAGTTGGAAGAAGAAGTAAAATCAAAGGAAAGTTGTGTATTTATTTGTAGATGGGAAATGGGAAACTTGAGCATGTTTAAATATTGAGCTTCTAGTAGAGTGGGAGAAGGTGAAGATACTGGAGAGGAGAGTTAAAGTTTATAGAATAGGCAGTGGGGATTTAGCACAGGAGGAAAGATTGGTCCTTATGGGAGACAGAAAATCTTCCCCACTGTCTACTGTCTGCAGCAGAAAGTGACAGTAATTATTACAAGCTCAAGAACAGTCTTCTGTGTATGCGATGTTGAGGTAGGCATGTTCTCTCCAAAAAATATTCAAATATAATTTTATTATTTCTTAGTTTAATCACAAAAATGATTCTTATGACTAAAAAGGAAAGCATTTAGAATAAATAAGAATTTTCAGGAAAATGATACCAAATATTTATAAACAAATATATATATGCACATTTTGTTGCACTAATATCCCAACAGTCAAATAATATAAATCTAAGCATAGATACCCTGATTAGAATTTTAAAATAATTACTCATGTTTGATTTAAATATCTGAATTTTTTAACTTAAAAATATTTCCATTTTATTTAGTAAATGAATAAATTTTATTTGGTAAATAGTTCTTTAGCAATTATAAACTGTTGCCACAAAATTGCTGGTAGAAGGCACCACCTCCCAAATTCCCTTTTTAATAGTCACTTTGACGCTTCAGGTGATAGGAATGATAATTTTATAAACTCCTCCTACCAATAAGTATGGACATTATCCTCTGTTATTTATATAAAACAATATCCCTTATTGTCTCATTTGTATTATACACGGTTATTTCTAATGAAGACAACTCTTTATTCAACCATTTTCTATATATCACTTAATAGGTGTACAATGACTCAACAAATGTAAAGGCACTGCAGAGATAACAACAACATTTCACTTCGCCCCACAGATTGTTTGGTAGGCAAACACCATCAAAGATCCCAAGTAATCTAGCTGGTAAATTTCAGAGCTGCTTCCAAAATTCATGCCCTTTAATCCCTACTAAGTTGTTTTTTTTTTAATTACTCTATGGTTCCTCTTCATAAATAGTCTCATGGATCATGTGATAATTATAATAAAAAATAACATAACTTTTCAAACATCTTCCCTTGCAAATTAAAGATAAAATTCAAGACTTGTTTCTGGACTTATACAAGGCTATGTAGCTTGGATTAAAATTATAAATGCAAACAAATGAGAAATTCAGCTGTGCAAAATAACTAATTGGACACACACAATTTTTAAATATTATATATCATTATCATTAAGGTCTCTATTAAAAAACAATAAGTTATTATACAAAGCCAAAGAACATGATTCAGATTCAAAAGAATTCTTCAAATTAAGAACATGGAAAAGAAAAAGGATAGTTGTACTGTCTAGCATTAGCTCCTTAAACACAATCATCAGTCAATATCCTGATTAGACAATGTTGCTCTAATCGTTATTAATTTAAGTCTATTTTTATTAACTTATATTCTGTCTATACAGAGAAATTTTTATAATGCTGTACACAACCTTAAAACATGTGAGCTATCTCATGCCTCTCATCTACTAAAATTTCTTTATTGATTCCCATCTTAGAATAATAATCAAGGTCCCACCATGGTCTACCAGGTTCTTTATAACACATCACCTTCCCTACTTTTCATCCCGGATATGTCTGCTCCTTACTCTTTTTCTCCCATAGCCCTTGCCATTGCTTCAAAACACCAAGCACACCCTTTATACTTGCTCTTCCCACCGAACATACCTCTTTTCCGCCACATATGTAAATGGTTCTCTCTCTTACTCCATTTAGGCCTCTGCTCCATTCTCTCCCTATCAGACAGGCCTTCCCCAGACAGTGTATCTGAAAGAGTTTTTTACTCTTCTCTATTTATCCAGCTTTATTTTTCTTCTTAGTACATATTTTCATTGACATATATAACACAGTTTTCACTTTATGTTTTTTTCCACTAAATTGGATTAGGAGAGTAGGAATTTTCCTTGTATGGATGAATAAATAAATTAATTAATGAATAATAATATTTTTATTTCACCCAGCTAAATAGAAAACTTTTCCAGGGAGATATGCTAAAAAAAAATCTTAAAAGTTCTTGATTTCTCTGAATATTAGTGCAATCCAAAGTGAAGTATTAGTGGCAATTGTATTCTTTATAAACTGATAAATTTGTAAGAATGACAAATATGGTGATATTTTTACGTGTTTGCATAATGGCTTGCATTTCTTAAAGTAGTTGCCCTGTATTAAGCCAAATAAATAAAGATTTAGCTCTGTTACTGATGCATGTGACATTGGATAGAAATTTAGGACAGCAAAATAAGTGGATTGGACTGAGGCTCTTTCTATTTCTGCATACTATAGGAATGTATGAGATGTTTGTCTCTTCCTTCTTGATTTTGCTTCTAAACATGCAAAAGTCAAACAACAACTGTGTTCAATTTAAGGTCAAAACTTATAGTTGGATACCCCAGCCACCCACCACTTTCAGCCTCAGTTTACTTGTTTTAATGTTTAATTCACTGATATTTGCAAACTGAAAAATTTGAGACATTTATTATCAGAAAACTCTTCATGGAAATGTCATCCAAAAGTGGTCGTCAACTCTGCAAGAATCAGTGAAGATGTATTTATGAGTCCAATTATTTGGACATATTATTGTAGACACAGCATTTTGTAGGACTCATCTAATTTTGCTAAGAGCAGAGACTTGAGCATATGCATTGCATCAAGGTATACTTGAATTTTATCTTTTTTTTAAGCTGGAGGGCAGTGTTCTTTCAAGGTACATGTCAATAAAAATTTGTCTAATACCTAATGTTAATGCTAGAAAATAGCCCCTGAAGCATCCAAGCAGAACTGTAAGCTTAGCTCCTTTGTGAGTAAGTAATTTTAACTGAAGAGATCTAATCAGACTGAAGAATAAAGGCATTTATTTCTCCGTATAATGAAAACTAAAAAAAAAAAAAAAAATTCACGGGTAGTTGTTCTATAGGAAACTTGAATGTGAAGGACGTAAGACAAACTTCAGGAGAGTTTGGTGGTAACATTAGTGGTTTAACAGAGAGAAACAGGAGTCCCAAGTCTTTTGTAAATGACTATACAGCGTAGTGAGAGTTGTGATCACTGTTTAAGACAACAGAGAAACTTCCCTGAACCAGAAGACAAACACAAAACCATCAGCCACACTTATGAAATACTCAAACCAGTGAAGACTGCCCAGGTTGGCGTGGCTCCAGCTTACTCAGGAGTGTGACTAACAACAACCTTCTGCAATGACTGCCCAGTGTTCCTTCTAGACTGCTGAACCACTGAGATCTTTCTGTTTACACAGATATTGTCTGATTTAATTAACATTCATTTTAGACATAGTAGTCAATATTCTGTAGTTAAAATTAGTGTTGGCAAACATATTGACTCAAGAGTTTCTAGAGGTGAACCCCAGCACAAGGAATATAGCAGAGAAGAAAGGAAACCCACTTTCATGGTCCAAGTGTTTTCCTACTACAATTATATATTCATTAACACTTTATATGTTCTAAGGATTTGATTCTGGGAAAGGCATCAAGAAGTCTTCATTCTAAAACAGTTTATATAATGTCGGGAGTAATAAAAATCAGGTTGTCTATATAATTTATTAGGTAAAAACATTTTCTTTAAAATATTTATTTCATCTTCTAATCTTAAAAAGAAGATACCCTAATGCTGGGTCATGATTTGCAAAATTGAGAAAATTCCAAGTAAACACATACAAGAAATAAACAAGTGGCAAGAGTCTTGAGAACTGTAAAATTGAGAGCAAAAATAATGATTAGCAAATGGTAATGCAAATGTCCTGACCTGGTGAGTCTCCCAGTACAGTCTTTCACACTCCTGGTTTCGTTGATATTATCTATTTCTTGCTATGCTAAAAAAAATAAAAAATAAAAAAGGAAAGAGAAATGTTAAGTGAGAAATCAAAGTAATTCCAAAATATTCAGCTAAAAAAAAATAAACAGAGTTGTTTGAGATTTCTTCTGCAAAATTTTGGAAGAAAGTTAAGTCATTTCATTGTAGTAATTTTTTTTTCTAGACCGGATTAATAGCCATACAACAATGCCAGACTCACAAGACTGTGCCAGTTACTGGTTGATAGATGAATAATCAATGAACAAACAAAGATTTTTCATTAACGATATCTCAATACATAGTAACAGTTGATATGTAAATAATGGGAACCAGTTATTTTGGAGCCATATCAATTAAATCACTTAAAAATTGTCATATGATTAATTCAGTCATGTGAGCATGCATATGTGTAAGTATATATGTGCTCACACGTGTACATATATACAATTTAGCTATGGTGATCCTGAGCTTAGTTTTATTGAGATAAACAATTATAGCCATATTTACAACTCATGATGATTAATTTAGAATATATTTGCAATGCAACATAAGAACGATAGTACTTTCTGAAAACATTCTAAAGGGCACTTAAATATATTACATTCATATCTACTAGCAATTAGCAAGGCTTTGGTATGCTAATGAGGTGAAGCTGGGTAGGTCCCTAGATAGCCTACCCACAGGATGCAGGAAGTTGTCAGAAAAAAACAACCAAGTAGTGGGAAATTGCTGGGGTGGGGGAGGAGGTACTTCTCATCAGCAAGGGTACCTGAATAATGAACATTCGTATACCTAACCCTGAATTGTACACCACATCTTTAAAATAAAAAATTAAAACAAAAAACAAGTGAAAAGGGGACTAGCACTTCCAGTCACCTCCCACCTTGCGGGAGAGGAGAGGATCTGGATGGTTGTAAAAATAACATAGATGACAGACAACAGGTGTTGGTGAGGAGGCAGAGAAATGGGAATCCTCATAGACTGCGGGTGGGAATATGAAATACTGTAGTTGCTTTGGAAACTAGTTAGCAGTTACTAAAAGTTTATATAGAGAATTACTCATATGACCCAGCAATTGTATTCCTAAGTATATAATCAAGAGAAATGAAAACATGTCTACACAGACACTTGTTCACAAATGTTCACAGCAGCATTATTCATAGTAGTCAAAAAGTGGCAATAATCTAACGTTCCTCAACTGATGAACGGATAAACAAAATTTAGCATATTCATACAATGGCATATTATTCAGCCATGAAAAGTAATGAAGTACATATTACAATTTGAATGAACCTTGAAAACGTGATTTCAAGTTAAATAGATCAGTAACAAAAAGACCGTATATTGTATAATTCCATTTATAAGACATTTCCAGAATAAGCAAACCTATGGAGACACAGAGCAGATTAGTGATTATCAAGAGTTGTAGGGGAAGGAGACCTGAGACATGATGGAAAGTGATTATTAATGAGTAGGGGTATATTTCTGTGTAATGAAAATATTCTAAAATTAGATTGCAGTGATCTGCCTTGTGAATTTACTAAAAACATTGAACACTTTAAATGAGTAAACTGTATAGTACATAAATTATAACTCAACAAGTAATTTTTAAAGATTACATGTTATAAAACAAAGGCACATTAATTTAATGTCATTCTCATTTTTTAAAAGGAAGAATACACACATCTGCCTTGAAGAATTTAACCATGTTAGGATGATAGAAGAGAAATTTAGATTACTCCCTGACAGATAATATTAATGGCATGCCAAGATTACATACTAATGATCATATGTGTAATAGGAAAGATATTCTCCATTTAAACTAGTCTTCAGAGACTGGTCTTTCAATGGTACTCAAGTATAATAATACAGTATTATTGTCACTTTAACAGGGCTGATAGTGTAGAAAAAAATTTTTTTAATACTGAGTATGGCGACACTTCAAAATATAATTTGTTAAATGTTGGAAATCACAGCGATTATAGAATTTTGTAAAACCTTAGAGATTTTAGAATTATTTCTTTTAGGTTGTTATGAAAGAAAATTTTAGCTGTCAACCCAAACAAGATAAATACATGAGTAGCATTTACTTTAAAAATAACAAATTTTGTTTGTATACCTAACCCTGAATTGTATCCCACACCTTTACATTAAAAATTTAAAAATAATAAATAAATAATATCAAATTTCAGTGACATAAAATTGAAGTCTCCTAATTCTATTTAACCTTTAATTTTAATATAAATGTATTTAATGAAATATTCTGAGGCTACATATCCTAAGGGATTGGCTCTCATTTATCCAATTTCATTTTGGTAAATGTTATATGATTAAGCAGTCTGATAAAAAAAGTAGCAAAAGTCTACATGTCCAATTCCAGTTATACCACATACAGTGCCTAACCTCTCTGTTTATTTCATACATATTTGACTATTCAAATATATTTTATGATGCTGAAATTTAAATAAGGTCCCAATCCCTTCTCTAAAGTGTACTTGCACATTGCTTTGAGTTAAATTGGAGGTCTGTTGACTAGAAACCATCCATCCATTCATCTAGTCATTTACTCAGCAAAAAGTTACTGAGCCCTTGTTATAAGATATCGCATACATCAAAAGGCAGAATAGGGAAACAAAAAGAACATACACATTGGGGATCACATAGACATAAGCTTGAGTTCAGGCCTCAATTTATCATTGGCAAAACCATTCTGAGTTAACTTTAATTTTAATTTTCTCAACCTTTAAGTGAAGATAATTGAACTAATGTACTTACAGAACCTAGTAATAAATGTTAATTTCTTTTTTTTTCTGCCTATTTGAAGACTAGGTTAATCAGAGATGGAGTCTGTGTTTTAGAAGTTAAAAATATAGGAGACATTATAATGTGCATAAATAAACTAATTAAGGTGAAAAATTATAAAGTAGAAATTTCCAGTGATAAAATAAAAAGTGTGATAATTCATACCAGGTATAGAATATAGCATCATCATCACCAAGTAAACACAGCATTTATGTTTTTAACTACTAAGCTGATTAAATAATTATCAAGTAAAAAAAAGAACAATAATCTCAGTTTGTTCCAAAGAAATTCCGAGTAATTGCAATGAAAATTTAACCTTACAGAAGTGATGTTTAATTGCTGATATTGTTCCTTAAGACAATGAATAAAAATGTCATATTTTCTCTATCAATGATTTGCTAATTCTGGTACCCCAGATTCAGCACTTATGTGTGAACTAAGGAAGGTTGCCTAATGTCTTTTTTCCTCCCTTCCTTCGTCTGTTAAATGGGGATTATAATAATTCATGCTCTATAGTATCGTTAATAGAATTAAACGAGTTAAGACATAGCAAGTGCAAGAGTGACTGGCCTATTGCAAGTGCTCAATCAGTGTTAGGTCATTTTACTAGTCTTATTATATGTGATCTACCCTGACAAAGCAGGAACAATTGGAGGCATTTTAATAAAATGTTAACTACCATTCAATAGGAAAAGTGAAACGTCATAGGGAAAAATATTTTTCCATATACTTATTGGAGAAACTAGGACTTTTTCTTTTATATCACTCACTGTAGTCATCAGAATAAGATGCTATGATTGGTCAGGATGATATCATGTGCCTTTGGGGTGGGCGGAGGATGAAGAAACAGTTATCTCAAAGGAAAGACTGTGTGTGTGTGTGTGTGTGTGTGTGTGTGTGTGTGTGTGCACGTGTGTGTGTGCACGTGTGTGTGTGTGTGTGTGTGTGTGTGTGTGTGTGTGTGTGTGTGTGTGTGTGTGTAGGGGTGCTCTTTCTAGAAGAAGCGGAAGGTTAAGGAGTGCGGGAAGACAAAACAATAGTTGTCAGCCTACATATACAGTGCCACTATGGATAGTCTTTGCTTGCTGTTTGCCAGGTTTTCGAATGTAACTGAACCCAGTTAAGCAAAAGCCAGGAGGGAGACTTTCTCTTACTTTCCACATCTAATAGATCACTGAATCATGACCTATATGTGGTAGGTTAGCAAACACATGGAAGCATTCAATTATGGGCTATGTCATCTTAGCAGAAGTTTTTATTATACTGTCCCATGCTGGAAAGGTATGGAGAAGTGGAGCCTCTCATATGTGGCTGGTCAGAGTTGAATGTGATTCAATTTTAAAATATTTATTTTGATCATATAAACCATCAATCTTATAGATGGCCATGTGTAATTTCATTTCTGAGATAATATCTTGAGGGAATAATTCAAAAAACAAGAAAAGTCTGTGAACAAGGATATTCATCTCAAAATTATAGATAATATTTTAAAAGGAATGAGTCCAAATGGCTACCAATAGGGTACTGCTTTAAACAACAGATTATCTCCCTACAAATATGCAGAGAAAAATGAGGCTTAGTAATAGGCAGAGCACAAATTCAGCTACACATTCTTTTTTTTTTTTTTTTTTTTTTTGAGTTGGAGTCTCACTCTGTCGCTCAGACTGGAGTGCAGTGGCCACTCCCCTCGACCTGCTGGGCTTCAGCGATCCTTCCGCCTCAGCCTTCCAAGTAGCTGGAGCTACAGGCACGCGCTACCACACCCGGCTAATTTTTTAATTTATTGTAGACATGAGGTCTCACCGAGTTGCCCAGGCGGGTCTCGAACCCGCGGGCTCAGGCAATTCACCTCAGCCTCCCAAGGCATGGGATTACAGGCTGAGCCACAGAGCCCAGCTCAGCTACACATTCTTATGACACTAAAACCTAAAAGTTCTTAAACACTAATTTTTTTCCAGAATATTGATTATCAAAATATTAATTTTCATAAATAATCAGAGGATTTTTATTTTATATAACCAATGATACACACACACACACACACACACACACACAAACACTAAGTGAGGTAAAAAAAAAAAAGTTTTACAAAGATTCCGAGTTGATACCTAGTGCCCTCATATTAACCCAATCTTCCATCATAGTATCCATTTAGATCCACTTCCTGTGTAGTAACCAAAACACTGTCTACATTGGCTTTTTATCTTCAACCACCCTATGACATGTGCATTGTTAACTCCAGTTAATAAATGAGGACACTGGATTAAATTTAGTTGCCTGTCGTCACATGGTTAACATGTGGCAGGGCTGGGATCTGAACCCAGGACAACCTGACTTCAAAATTCATTTTCTTCACAATAAATCATATAACCTCTTCAAAATATGCCTGTCTGTATATCAGTTCCCCATTTTGTTTCAAGTGTTTGCTAATGTATTAAATAAAGTAATTGCTACTATTATGGAAATGAGCTAATCAGGTGATAGCAAAAAAAAAAAAAAAGCCAGAACTGGAGACCTCCTCCAGCTCATCCGTCACTACTCCTTCCTTCCTTTTCTTTTCTTTCCTATATGGCACTTACCATGCCTAAAACTAGTTTGTTTTATGATCTTGTCTATTTTATTCATTAGTTCCCCTCCAGCACCTAAGACAGAGCCTAGCTTAAAATAGGAGTTAAATAAATTGTTAGTAGATAAATAAATGCATATGCAAATTCTTTTTACTATCTAAATGTCTCTTGACAAATCAACTAGATTCTCAGTTTTTAAATTTCCATTTATTTAATGCAATTCTACCTAAGGATAAGTATAAGTTCACTCATTCAAAAATTGCTTGCTGAGCACCTACTATATGCCAGATACTGTTGTAAGCAATATGAAAATAGCAGAAAACAGACACAAATCTCTCATGCAGTGTACAGTTGGTGAGTGAAGAAAGAGTGCAACATAATGTATTAGATAGCAATAAGTACTTCAGAGACAAATTAAACACATTCTAGATAGGAATCTGAGAGAAGAATCTGCAATCTTAAAAAGGATAAGAGGGGAGAAAGATACCTGAGTAAGGAGATGAGGAAGTGAGGCATATAAATTGGGGAAAGAACTTTACAGGAAGAGGGAATAGCATCATGGCATGACTATATTTTCAGAGTGATTGTACTGCAGTAATTGAATGGGAGAGTAGCAGGAAATGAGATTAGATAAGGAAGAGGTACAGGCAGGGATTATGTAAGGGCCTTATAGGCCATTGTAAGGACACAGCCTTTTATCTTGGAAAAATTAAAAGTCACTATAGAGGTTTGAGTGGAAGAGAAAATCGGGTGACTTAGGTTTTAACTGGTTCAATATTTTTCAGTGTGGTTGCTCTTGGCATTTTGGGTGGACAGCCCCTCCTTGTCCCCACTATCAAACACATGGAAGGTCATTTAGCATCTCTAAACTGGGCCCACTAAATGCCAGTAGGAATCCCCAGGTCATCTGACAAACAAAAGTGCCCATATTTATTTCCAGAGCAATGTTAAGAATAGACTTAAAGTAGGTCAAGGTAGAATCTATTTTAATATTTCAAGCAATAGTTTATATTGTTTGAGCAAGAGTAGCAGTGGTGAATTCAGAATGTTTTTTTTTTTTTGAGGTGGACTTGCCAATGAACTGGATAGAGATGTCAGTGAAAGTCAGGAGTCGAGGATGACTTACCAGGTGTTTTAAATGAGCATATAGAAAGATGGCATTGTTATTCTCTGAAACTGTGAAAACTGAATGTGAGTGATGCAAATTTGATGAAAAAAGGCAGGCATTCAAGATTCATTGAGCTACTCTGTAAAAATGGACATATCTATATTTTTATCCAACATTTTTTGTGAAATGAGGGGATAGGCACTAGTTCTAAACTGAAGGATTTTGTTAGAGAGCATTTTGGAGGGGATTGGGTTAATAGAAATAAACATTAGATAAATAAATGAATAAATAGTTACTGATAACTAATTGTAAGCCATTAGTCCTTCTGAGTAATTAGATTATGTTAAGAAAAGTTGTTTGTTTTTTTTTTTAATGTAACCCAAAGGAATGAATCTAATTGTGGGATTTCAAACAATAAATGGTGCGGTGGTGGGCAAGCTTTTAATGTTGTTAAAATCATGCCGTGCCCATACTGCTTGGAGGAGACATCCTACAGTGAGATTAAGGTTGAACCTTGGAAAAACAGTGGGTAGCACAACTGTCCCGCACCTCATACTGACTAAGCATCACTACTTTCAACACTGCATAGTCAACTGGTCAATATATGAAAACTTTTCTACATTCATGAGTAATTTTCAGGATTTCAGAAAAACCCATGTCCAGAAAGTATTTAGACACCTTTTCATGAGTATAGAGTTGAGTCATTCTTCTGTGGGCAGAACAAATTATTTGAATGAACACAAACTGACTGATACAAACATACACAATTTAGAGTTGCTAGGAGGAAGTGTCCAATTGCATCACTGTTAGAACTTTTCTTAGCATTTTGCCTGCTCTTAAGAATAGAAAAACAGTCTTTTGAACAGCAATGCTCATCATATAAACATGAAGTTTCCTCCAAAAGGTATTGAATAACCAAACCCATAGAATCAGAAAACTTTCATTATCTTTGGATTTATATCACATTTGTGAACAA
The DNA here is from genome assembly GCF_000164805.1 of Carlito syrichta. Classification (NCBI taxonomy): domain Eukaryota; kingdom Metazoa; phylum Chordata; class Mammalia; order Primates; family Tarsiidae; genus Carlito; species Carlito syrichta. The sequence goes on from NW_007232863.1 coordinate 472,522, forward strand.
TCTGTCTCCATATTTCTTATTAATATCTCCCGTAAGAAGATACAGGAGAAAAATTTATCTTCTAACAGCAGTCCTAACACACACACATATACACACGAATGTGATTTGCTTCCTTTAGAAAATGGCATCATTTTCCAGTCTGACCCTGCCTATTGTTAGAGACCCTCTTTCTGTAATAGTAGTGGAAGAGAACTGGATGCAATTCTTCAGGCAGGTGGCATCTCCAATCACCAGTTTGCTAAAGAACTTAGCAGGGTTATGCAAAGGTGGTCGCTTGAACTAAAGTGGAAAGGAATGAGATAAAGAAGGAGCAGTGGTAGACAGATGCCCCACTGGCTTCACATTGTTGTTTCGCTGGAAGGACATAGTGTGTCATAATGAATTGCCATTAATTTGAGCCAGCAGTACTGTTAGATTGAGCCCGGCAACCCAGGATGACAAACAGTGCCTGCAAGATCATCTAATGAGGGACAAGGCTGCTTCAGTTGTGCCGCTTCACTCAATTAGTGGACAAGGCTTTTAATGCCGCTCTGCACAACTAAAGCAATTTTGATTACTTAGAGCTAAGTTTCCATTTAGGATGTTTCGGAAGCTGACACAGTTTTTTTTTCTTTTTAAATATAATTTATCTAGAGAGTATTTGAATGGTAATAAGCTATTTGAAAGCCAATCACACTATTCCTTATTTTTGCTTAAGTAATATTGAAATATATTTTTAAAAGTTCAAATGATAGAATTTACTCTAGCAAATGAAATGTAAATAAGATAGCAAATGATTAAGAATATTCTGAGGGTGTGTGCGTGTGTGTGTGTGTGTGTGTGTGTGTGTGTGTGTGCATGTGTGTATTACAGGCACGATGTGTGCCTCTCTGTGCCAGAATTACAGTTGGTGAATTTCACTTCATCAGCCAACATTATCAAGAGGGTTGCATATTTATTCTATATATCCACATTTTTAAAAAATTCCAGATCTTGCCTTCTTTGGCTGGATGTACTTATATTTCATGGCTTTTGATATAAGAAACTGGTGTTTCTACTTCATTATTTTTTTCACTATGTCACTGCATGAAGAAAAGCACTGATAAGTGCAATGGTATTACTTTATTGAACATTGTGATTGTTGACTTATCTCTTAACTCAAATCTTACCCAACCAGAGGCTATTTAGGCCTGATATATTCCTTTCATTCTTGTTAGAAACTTACAGGGTCCTAACTCTCCTATCTTCTAGATTTCTATCTATTCAGTGTGTTTAATTCTCAGACTGCTTGCCCTGTGTGAAATTCTTTGAAATTTTGCCTATTCATTTAGAAAGTCATTGGATAAAAGGAATTACTCAAGTGCTAGACACACACAGTAGGTATCAATAAATTTTGGTTAAATTGAACACAAATATTAGCTAGATAAAAAATATGAACTTGATTAGAACACACATACTCCATGTTCCTTTTCCTGCTCTCGGGTCAAGGGCAATGTCAGGAGAGAAGTTAAGAACATGAATCTATAGCCATACCTTACCCATCACCAAAATCAGTTTTCCTACCACTATTTTTTTTAAAGCTCATTGCTTAGAGGAGGCTCAAGACAGGCCAATTTTAAAATGGTTCATAACATGACATCTTTGTTTTATAAAAGCGCTGTAAGCACCAGATGAAAAGAGTCATCCTAGGCAGAAGATTGGAAAAAGTTTTGAAACTTTCTTTAATACTTTTGGACCACTGGAAAACACATCAGATGAATATATTAACAATTTTCAGAACTTTGCCTCTCCTATCCTAAAGTCCTATTTCATTTTCTTAATTTTAATAATTACTACTTTCTTGCCTCCAAAAGTGTTAATTCCAAAAGCATGTTATACTCTCAAGGACCTGGTTACATATTAGAATAATATGGTACATCTTTTACATTGTTGGTGTGGTAAATAGAAATTAAAAGAAAAAAAACAATATGGTTCATTAGGAAGCAAGTAATATTTTCTATAAGGGTATTACATTTTAAACAATTTTAATGACTTAGAAACTGGCAAATAATTTGCACAGATTCTTTATCAGAATATAGCATCAGAAATCACATCACTGACTCAAATTATGATTGCAAAAGTAGAGAAGGATTAATAGTTCCATTTATTCTCCTCTCTTGCCAAAAGGTTTAGTATTAGAGAGGGAGAAGCAATTCCTCTTAGTTGTGGAATTGAAGAAAAGTAAAAATTTAGGATTAATTTAGTGGGATAATACTACTAATACTCGTATATACAAGTCAGTAGAGATCAATCTCTTAAGCATTTCCCCCCTTCATTTTTCTTTGTTCTTTAGAAGAGGACTGGTCTGATGTACCATCATCAATGATTGCCATTTGACTTTACATCCAAGTTAGTATCTAACAGTCTCAGATATTTTCTTATCCTTGTTGATTAATTTTACATTTTAACATATACAATATTTGCATGGTTCAAAAATTTAAAACTATTTGTAAAGGGAACTGTGAACTCACTTCCAGTCTCATCCCTTCTATTTGTTCCCACCCAATATTATACATAATTATTTGCATTAATTCTGGCTTATCCATCCTGTATTTCTTTTGCAAAAATAAGCAAATATATGTATTTATTCTTATTTGACCTTCTTTCTTATGCAAAAGATTGCATTCTGTATATATTCTTTGAAGTTTGTTTTTTGTCCACCTAACAATGTATCCTGGAACTGTCTCCATATTAGTACATAAACATCTTCCTAATTATTTTTTTATAACTGCGTGATACTTCATAGTATGGATATACTTTACTTTATTCAACAGGTTTCTTTAAGCATGAGGAATTCGGTTATTTCTAGTATTTTGCAGTTGCAAATAATGTTACAATTAGCAACATGAATATTGCTGAAGCTCATCATATGATTCTCAGAAAATCACTGGTGGCTAAGGAGGTTGTCTTAGTCTACTTGAGCTAATAATGTCCGCTGTCTTGACATTTCTGATGGGGCGAAGTGTATGCTTGGGAAACCTGAATTACTCTTGAAACTTTCACCAGCACTCAGATTTATTCCTAGTCTTGAAAATGGATCTATGTGAGCAGAGCAATTATGAAACATTCTTGGTTGACAGTAAGGGAGAGAAAATACATTTTAAAAGTTTACTAAATCTCTCTTTACTTAAAAACACATTTCTGAGACCCCAAATGAACTTAAACTCATTGGAAGTCCCAATAACATAAGGGCCAGAAAATATTTTCCTACATACAAATGTTTTTGTAGCCTAGAACAGCTCTTAACTTTCCTTGAATTTAGAATTCCTATTGGTTTTTCCAAATAGTGACTGAATAAGTGAATCAATGAAAAGACTGACTCCAGTAGAAGCCTGACACAAAAGCGAGGGGATCTTTTCCTGCCAATATTAGCCTGAGTCGGAGTTCTGAAGGCAGGCAAGTGTGTTTAGGAATAGTTTTTTCTATTCTTGAGAAAAAGAGGCAATCTATAAACAGCGTGAAGACCATCTTTCCTGAAATCCCCAGGTAATAGACGGACATGAGTCCTGGTTTGTGGTTTGACACTGCTGTGTGTTCAACAACATATTCCCTTTTGTTACTGTGCCCTTGCAGAAATGATGATGAATGCTTTGAGGAAAGACTTGAGGTCAGAGAGCAAGCACAGAAAAAACTGCCAGCACCGAGAGAGTGTACTCAGTAAGCGCCTATGAGGAGTAACACTCTAACTGAAGGGGATCAGAGACTCCTCTGGGGAGGAAAGGAAGAGGAGAAAAATAAGAAATCATTGTTAATGTTTGCCAAAATATAGAAGTCTGAGAAATCCCTGAGAGACTCCATGAGAGAGGTCAAACTTACCTTTTCTAAAACTAGTGTTGATTTTCCTGTTACTTTTGGAGTGGAGTGAAATACAGCTAATGTTCAGGAAAAAAATCTCAGAGATTATAATGAACATGAAGTAGGTTAATGCTTTTGCACCAAGACTTGGTTGATTTTAAATACCCAGTTGTTTTATTACCTTGAATCATTTATAACACAAATATGTGATTCACCCATATTCCATTGATGGGGGGAAATAACCTGGGGTGTGAATGGCCTCCTAAGCAGCAGAGTCATTGCTAATATAAGCGTTTTGCTGTATCATCATCTAATTATCACATGCAGGGCATTAATCGAAGCACCTCATTTAAAGTGGGAAAGAGCTTTGCTGAGGGCAGATGATTCAGCACAGTATCTTCCAATGAAGATACTCACTGTCATCTCAAATCCTTTTCAGAAGTAGATACAGTATAACTGATGAGTCAAATGTAAGCACTTATCATGTTTATTTATTAATGAGTTACATGTTCCATTTTTAGAAGTCTTTGTGGTCACAATCATCAATTTTCCCCCACAACTGCCCTGTCACATCACAATATGTGTATATATATATATAAAACTTATTTTGTGTTGAAAAGGCATCCCAGAGAGATGAGATGTGGATGGGTGTGAAGAGTGTATCTGGGGAACCGAATGGGTGCAGATGTCTCCACTGACAAAGGGAAAGGCATATGGCTTCCTTCCTCCCTGGTGTGCCCGGGTCTCAGAGAGAGCTCTAGATTTCCCTGTGATAAGCTTCTGCTTTCGAGCTCCACTGGGAAGATATTTTGTATGCCACAGAAAACCAAGATGTTTGCATTCCCACCAATCCAGGGATAAAGCATTTTCCTCATACAGACACAAAACATACAGTATATGAATGTTTAATGGAGGCTAAAACTGGGAGAGGAACAGAAAACAAGAACAGAGCAGGTTAAAAAAATATCTGGTTTCTCTCTATCAAAATACTAATTAAAATTCATGTTCATGGGGATGATTATACATATGTTTTTGAACTAAAAGTCTAACCTGGCACTATTTTTTGGCCTTATTTTTGTGACAACATTTTTGTCCATATGGCATGAAGTGAATCATTTTACATCTTTTTTTAAGCTCTATGTGTTTTTCTTGTTGTCTATTCCCTCTTCTCCCACCACACACACACTGGCAGCCGCTACCAAGTTACCAAATGCCAACTCAACCCTGCAAGCTGGCTGCATGGAACTATATAGTACTGGCATCTTCCTTTTTTTGCAGAAATATTCTCTCTCTCTTGCTCTCTCTCTCTCTCGCTCTCTCTCTCTTTCTCGGTGTGTCTCTCTCTGTCTTTCCGTCTCTCTCTGTCACATACACACGTATGCACACACACACACACACACACACACACCCCACATACATACCATTGAAGCCCCCTGAATATTTCTCCTTCACCTCCATGCTAATCTTTCGACTCCTCGGGATTCTGCCCCGCTCCGGTGTATGCTGCACCAGCTGCTGGCCTGCTACGGAGGACCACACCAGCTCATTTGGTGCCTCGCCCCTGGCCTGCCTCCTCTATGGCACTCTGACAATTAGTGGTTCACTTAAGAACTGCTATAAATTAATGGTTAATCGAGCCCATGTAATTAGTTTAGTCACAGCAAAGCTCAAAAACCATGATTGTCCAGTGGTTCGCCCTCCCATCCCCCACCCTTTAAAAAAAAATCACAATAATCCATGTCTCTGCTTTTGCAGACAGGAGAATGCTCCTTATCTGCAGTGCCAGCACACTGCCTGACCATTTGGGTAGTGAATGGCACACGTTTTATACACGTGCTGCCTCCACCAGCATCAGGCACTGCTGAGTTTGTGTGGAAGGGCAGCAACTTCACCTAACAAATGTAACTTTAACAACAGTAAAACAACCTAATAGCTTAGCATGCCAGGGGGCTAATGTGGCAGGCCATTTACCGCTGCACTAAACAGCCCCGGTTTGATTCTCATTGCCAAGTGTCGAACTGAGAATTGCAAGGCAGGAGTAGCTCCTCATTCATTAGATAAAGGGGGTCATTGCTCATAGGGCTGGAGAAACTGTGTAGAATAGGAAAAAAACGAACAAGGCATTTCCCTTTCAAATGCCATCAAAACTTGTGCAACCTGTGGCCCAGGAAAGCAGAGGCACTATTCTGGGCACTAGTATGCCAACTTCTAACTTTGGGTATATTTGCTTTATTCTGCAGTGTTCATCTGGAAAGAGGCTAGTAGGGGAAGGGATTCTCATACTGAGAACTGTTATTTATCATTTGTAAATCATTTTGTCACCTCTGAAACAAAAGCAACAGCACAAGCAAAAAGTATGATTTAGACTTGGCTGTAAAATGAGCCACTACTGAGATGTCCCTGCCAGCCATTCTGCCTTGTGTGCCCTGAAAAAGTTGCTGTGGATGGTTGTGACCTGGCTAATAGGCTGGGCAGGAAAGAGACCGCTAGCAATAAAAGGGAGAACAAAATTCTTGTTAACATCGCTACATCTCATAATATTGTCTTTCTTTCTTTTTTCCTTTTTATTTTTATTCCAGGCAGTTATAAAGAGTTCTAAGTTCAAACTGCCCTGAATGGTCATGGTAAGGTTATGTGGACAAAATAGTTCCCCTGTCTTGTTTTTTAATAGAACAGAGAAATCATCAGAAATTTCAAACGAGATCCCTGAAATGGGACATCTTTATTTCCTGAACATTAGCCCTAAAACAACTGATTTCTCTAATTCCTGCCATCACTCAGATTGGCCTTGAATTACCTCCCAATAGGCCTCCCATGTGCTTCTAGATGAGAGTGTGTAATGGGGGATCTGTTAATTAACTAGAAGCAAAGTTGCACGGTGGGGATCAAACACTGGATACGTCCTAAAACTCCCACAGAGAAGATGAAATGCAGCGCAAACTTTAAAGACTTCCCGTCATTAGCTGAGACCTTGCTGCTCCTGGCCCAGACCCCTCCTGTTTCTGAGAACAATGAGGACAATGACGGCAGAAATGAAATAGTGCAGCCAGGAACAAAGGAACTAGCTATTTACCGGTAGAAAAAGAAAGGGGGGGTGGGGAGAGAAAAGGGGAGAACTTTCTTTTTCTGTGGCTCCTGTCTACTTTTAATTAATTTATGACTGCCAGGGAATTGCACAGAGAGCACACCCAAGCACACTGCAGTGTTATTACATGTAGCATCTACTGTTTACTCCAAGGAAAAGGGCAGCCCATTGGAGAGAGAGGGACACAGAAAAGGGGAGACAGAACAGGATGGAATAAATGAAAAATGACAAATTGTCGGGCTGAGCTTTCATTCTTAAGACCAGGGTTCAAACTGGAAGAGGATAAAAACAAAAGAAAACAAAGCAACGATGTCTCAGGAGTAACATAGCCTACAAGATCAGTTCCTGACCCTAAGAGACAAAAACGATGCTCTGACACAAAGCTCAAATTTTGCATTTTTATAGATCCCCTGTAACTTCCATATAAATACACATAAATATTTTATCAATAGCAAAAGCACATAGTCATGATATTGACTTCCTGCTCTTCCGTTTCTCGACAAGATACATCGAAGAAAAAAAAATCATCCTGAAAATTGAGTGAACAGCTGAGTAACAAAACCTAACTATTAAAAAACCTAGTCCTCATTTTACATTCTCTATTTTTGCAGAATTCAAATCAGGAGCTTTTCCATATGTCTAAAGTACAAGCCTTCAACTGGATTAAGAGAACAAATAAGAGAACCAACACGGTGTACAGAGAGGAAGCTTTGGCCTTCGTTGCTTCATGTTGAAGTTCTTGCTTTGAGGTAGACCAGGAGGACAAATAAAGCCCTTATTTAGAGGGGCTGCCCTAGTTCTCCAAATTTCAGTTGAAAATGGCCATACTAGAATTATATTCCTTTCAAATCTCAGTAACAATGCTCTTTTCTGTTTTCAACTCTCATGTTTACAACAATCAGTAGAAACTCTGTAAATGTAAGCAAATCCTCCAAGATTGTCTTGTGACTGATTTTCTTACTTCTCACCTATTCAATATGAAAGGTTTAGATCTTAATAAGTTCAACCACAAATTCCTTTCTGGGAAAAAAAAATAAGTCTTAGGCAGATGGCTCAACCAACTGAAAATACTACATAATCAAAAGGGAGTGTAGGTTAGAGGTTTACCATTAGCTGCTTGTAAATTCTAACTAGTATTAAAAATTAACTCCACAATGAAGTGAAAGACACACTGTCAATTATTGCGAATCTTACCTACTGTTTCTACAAATACACTCACAAAGAATAAGTGATTTTCCAGTACATTTTATGATGATACGATCATGTCATTTACCAATGCTAATATGGCAGAATGGCATGATAGACTAGGAATGAAAAAGCCCACAATTATATTTCTGACATCTAAAAACTCTGTCTGAGAAAACATTATGTTCTTGCCTTGGTCTCAGTTTCCATGGGGATGATAATTCCCCTGATTACTCCATAGGGTTGTTTTGAGTATTGAATGATATAACATATGTCAAAGTATTCAAAAAAACCATCAATTTACTTTCAATTTGACTATTCTCTACTGTTCCTAGAACAGTGCTGGATCTGAAACAAAAGGTATTTAAGGCCTAAGCATCAACAATGAGGAAAACAGTTCCTTTCGGATTTCATAATTATCTTCAAACTTTCTGAACAAGTTTGTAACTCAATCTGGGAACAATCACTTTCTATAATCCACTTCATATCGTTTCATCCTGCCTTTCATTCACCTTGTGTATCTCTTTTTTCTCTCTCCATTTAGCATAATACCTTGTGAGCAGGCTTACAATATTTTCTCCAAAGAAAGTAATGGCTGACCTATTTTTCACTTCAAAAATTTTCATCTTTTTATTTATCAAATATTCCATTTATGCAATTGTCTCTAAAATTCTTAATGTCTTTTGTTAATCTCTCAGCCCTTATGATAATTTGGGATTACTCCCGAAATTTTCTTCACATTTAACAAGAGTTTATAGATAGCAGCAAATAAGAATAACAAAGAACAATGACAGGGTCACAGGTATGACTGTAAAGACATAAGAATAATTTCATGATGTAAAGAGTAATCTACTAATAATACCTTCAGAATCCAAGTAACCAAATACTCAAAAGTAAATCTATTCCTAAAAGAGGAAAGACTCCTTCAAGGAAAAATCCTGATCATTAAGATCATAATTGCTAGACAAGTGCCATAGGACAGAAAGACAGGTCAAATAATGCTAATTTCTGACTTTAAGAATGACTTGGCTAGGCAGAGTAGCTCACACCTATAAACCCAGCACTTGGGGAGGCTGAGGCAGAAGCACTGCTTGAGCCAAGGAGTTCAAGATCAGCCTAGACAATGAAGCAAGACCTTGTCTCTACAGAAAAAAAAGAAAAGAAAAAAATTAGCTGGTCATGGTGGCACACCAGGAGGCTGAGGTGGAAGGATTGACTAAACCCAGGAGTTGAACTGGTGAGCTGTGATTGTGTCACTACTTCAGCCTGCCTGGGTGACAGAGGGAGACCCTGTCTAAATAAATAAATAAATAAATAAATAAATAAATAAATTGATGGACATGATAGATAGATGCATAAATAGACAAACAAACAAACAAACTTAATATAAGTGAAACCCCACTGAGGTAATTAATAATTCTATTGGTTAGATATTTGGCTAGGCAAAAACACATATAACCTGGCTTTAATGTCCCCTGTAATAGATTTGAGAATGTTTGGCCCACAGAGTATTGACATTTTTAAAAAAGGTATTGCCTACTATTTAGAAATTGAGAGATTCCATATAATATCCACATTTCTGATACTTTTTAAAATGTGGAAGATCTGTCAATGCTATATCCACCCTTCCACATGGCAGCAGTCTATTGGTACTAAATGAAAGTTGCCCACCTGAGAAAGACACAGAGCTCTTGAGTTCATCCTAGTCCTCACCAGTTCTGCCTGGCTTCTATAGTAAGTTGAGTTTTTGACACCTGAAATTTTAGAGTAAGCTTCAGGGAATTGAAGTAGTAAAATATTCAGAAACTGTTCTCAGAACACAGATTTCACAGCTGTTTCTCTTATGACTAGCTTCATTATGAAGGACAAAAATATGAAAATCAATAGAAAAATGCAAGGTAATAGTTACTTCAAAAGAAATGAGTAAATGAATAATGTTTAAAATAAATGCAAGAAAAATAGTATAAGGATAAAAAAAATTTTTAGAGAATATCCTAACCAATATAAATATGAATAATGAAAATATACAAAGAACACCAAGAAAATATAATCAACAATAAAAATGATAAAATTGAAAAATTGTATAGGATTATGAAGACAAACATAAAGAAAAATTAATAAGCAAAAAATGCCATAATAACAGATTAATATGATAAACTAACATTATGTTAAGGACATATAGGCACAAATTACCTATCAAAGAACAATCATGAAAACATAAAGAGAAAAGTTAAACTGAAATTGGCAATTCAGACTCCAGGTTTTAACATTTCTTTGTATGGGCAAATTTTAAACTAAGTTAGCTTCAGGCAATGTATCCACAAAGTTGTCCTTCCAAATGTGTGTTTTCATGAAATGGAACACCTAATTGGTAAGGTTTAAGAGTTCTCTGAATTTGGGACATTCAAATTAAGACTGTAATAAATGAAACTGTCAACTTTGCTACTTGTCTCCATTTGGAGATGGTGTAGCCAGCACAAGACATGCATGTTGGGCATTAAATAATCACATAGGTTTTTAAATAGATCCTGGACAAAAGCAAGCTGGAGATTATAAGCATTCTTCTCCAATATGCTCAAGTATGAACAGATCAAAAATCAAACTTGTGTCATAAGTTTTATCTAGAAAAACATACTCAAAAGAAAAAAAGGAAAGACACAACTTGCTTTCTAAATGATCAAGAACAATCTTTAGGGAAATTTTCTTTGTTTCATGGGCTCTTGATTCATATCCAGTTTTGGCTGTCCAAATCTAAACCTGGAATACAAGACCAACTTCCCCATACTTCTTATGGTGCTGGGGTGGTTTCTGCCTATGGTTCTATAATGTGAGTTCAGCAAACTGAAGAAAATTTTATTATTAATTTAAGGGACCATGCCACAGGACCTATAATATTTGACTGCATAATTAGGAAGGGAAGTATTTCACAAATATATTTGATCATTTATTTTGCCAGTGTCACAAGAATACAAAGGACTCCTTGTACCTGAATTTATAAAATTACTGGCATGTGCCATATAAGCAACACAATTAAAAAAAATTTTCAATCACAGAACGCAGAGCTTTCTAAAATACATCAAATATTTACCTGCCATCTTAAAGAGAGAGGGCTAAAGATAACAATTTTTTGATGACTTAATAATAAGGAATATCATAATTACACTTGGAAGGACTACCAAGGTAGACAGAGTTGTTAAATGCCATAAATGACAGGTTCTCAATGGAGCTCAATTTTTCCCCTTCCCCTGGGAACTATGGCAAAGTCTGGAGACAATTTTGTCACACAAGTGAGGTGCAGGTGAGAGAAAGGTGCTATTTGCATCTAAGGGATAGAAGCCAGGATTGCCGCTAAACATCCAAAAATACACAGGTCAACTTATCCCGCCAGAGAATTATTTGACCCCAAATGTTTACAGAACTAAGGATAACAAACCCTGCGCTACAGTAAATGGGATCAGTCTATTATATCTGCAGTACTTGCATCAGGTTTTGATGTTTTGTTTATTTTGCTTGTTTATTTATTTATTTATTTTAAAATTCTCTTCCTCTGCACTGTCTCTAAGAAGATTTCAGCATGGACTTTAATCTTTCTTATTCTACTATAGGTCTGGAAAACACTTTTTTTCAAGCTTCATAAAATTATATACTCTGTGAAAGATAGCTTTTGAGCAGCTCAGGGGCACAGATTAATAAGATAATTTTATATTTTCTAGGTTTATTTTTGGTTCACATCTATTCCAATGACTACAGGTCACCAGACCTCAAATATGTGAGGGGAATTCTCTGGTTTATTGAAAACAAAAGAATCAATAAACAGATGAAAAACACATAAAACAAAATAACAAATCCTACATTAGTCTGTACTCTACTAATACAACATTAATAATATCTTAGAAAAGGCTGATCTAAGAAGTGCCTTCACCCTGAGTAATATTATTATTGTAGCCAAATGAATCTTATAAACAAGACCCAGAAGAAGGCCAGAGTGCTCACCTTTTAAGACAGTATCCTTTATTACATGTGTTTACTTTTTCATATATTCTATTATAACTTGAGATTTAAGTGATTGTTTTCATATGTCATACATAATTCACACCTATATCTAAGTTGCTATAGTTAGTGAAATTTGGCTATTTTGTGTATTCAGAGTAATACAATAAAAAATAAGGCCACTATGTACAAGATTTTTTTTTAAGTAGAAAAACGCTAATAGATGATTTACATTATCCATTCTGAGAGTAATAAAGAAGTAATAGTAATTGATCAGATAATAGTTCACAGAACTCATATCTGTTAGTCTGTATATCTAGTGCTGAGAGGTATTGCTTGGTGTTCTAATCCAAGACACTAATGATTGGACTATACAATAAATTCATTAATTAATGATACAAAGAATTACCACCTGCAAATTTGACAAACTGTGAAGATGAAATTTAGAATTTTCATAGGAAAAAAGGATTAAATTCTAGATTGTTGCAGACTACCAGGGAAGAAATTGGGCCAGGAAGCACAAAGAGTTCAATTCTGATTCACTGCAGCTGCCACCATGTTAGTGCGTCTTGGCCCGATTTATGCACACAGGATTATTCGGTTATAGTTTCCTTATCTTATAATTAGGAGAATCTGAAAGGCAGTAGTGGAAACCAGGGAAAGAATATAAGCAAGAAGCAGAGTTGAGTAAGTGTGCAAAGCAGTTGGTTGGCAATAAGAGACATTTACCAGACACCAATTTTTGTTTGGAACTTTTCAGCCTTACACCATAGGAACTCTAGACTGTATTTTTGTAATTATTCAGATAGAGGGCTGTGAGAGCATTAAGGCAGGTGAAAATAATACACGCATGGGGGAGTTCAATGAGAGGTCAACCCAATCCTCCAAAAAAAACCCCAAAAAAACAAAGGTTGATATCTACAACTCAAAACAATAATGCAGATCTGGAATGCTCAGTGAATCTTCTAGAAATCTAAAACAGGCATTACTAGGGAAAAGGATCAAGGAAACACTTGGCATTTTATGTATGTTCTGAATTTACCATGTTATTGAGTATGAATAAACGTTTTAATTTCAGGTCTCTACTGGAAGTCTGGGAAGTTAAACCACTTGATTGGTAGTACCCTGGGGAAAAGGTCCCTCAACATCCTGCAACTTTTTTTGTCCTCTTTTAATTTTTGTTTTTAAATTGTGGGGTGCAATTCAGGGTTAGGTATACAAATATTCATTGTGTAGGTACCCTTATGGATGAGGTGTGCCCCCCTTCCCCAGGCAGATATCGACTACTGTCAATCCCAGCTCCCCACTCCCCATTCCACCCCTGCCGCAGTTTCCCACTACTTTCAATCCTTTTCTTATAGTAATATGCTAGTTGTTCAAGATCCACTTATGAGTGACAATATGTGGTACTCAGCTCTTTGTTTCTGTGAGAGATCACTCAGTATTATCAACTTTAATTTCATCCAGGTTGCTGCGAAGTTCATGATTTTGTTCTTCTTTGTGGCTGCGTAATATTCCATTGTGTATATGTACCACATTTTTTTTGTATCCAGTCCTCTTTTGATGGGCAGCATGGTTGGTTCCATGTTTTTGCTACTGTGAACAGTGCTGCAATAAACATATATGTGTGGGTATCTTTTTTATAGAGTGACCTGAGTTCTTCTGGGTATATTCCCAGTAGGGGTATTGCGGGATCATATGAAAGGTCGATTTTTAGAACTTTTAGGAATCGCCACACTGATTTCAACAGAGGCTGTACTAGTTTACACTCCCACTAACAGTGTTGAAGTGTTCCCTTTTCGCCACATCCTCTCCAGCACCTGTTATTTTTTGAATTATTGATGATGGCCATTCTAACTGGAGTTAGGTGGTATCTCAGTGTGTTTTCAATTTGCATTTCTTTAATGATTAGTGAGAATGAACATTTTTCATGTATCTGTTGGCTGCTTGTATGTCTTCTTTTGAGAAGTGTCTATTCATATCTTTTACCCACTTTGTAATGGGGCTGTTTGGGTTTTTTCTTTTCAGCATGTTTGAGTTCCTTGTAGATCCTTGATGTGAGGCCTTTGTTAGACATGGAGTTGGCAAATATTTTTTCCCAGTCTGTAGGTTATCTCCCTGTTCTCTTGATGGTTTCTTTGGCTTTGCAGAAGCTTGTCGGATTAATGAGATCCCACTTGTCTGTCTTATCTCTTATGGCCTGGGCACTTCAGGTTTTGATCAGGAATTGATTGCCAATTCCAACTTTCATAAGAGTGTCTCCTGCATTTTCTAAGGTTCTTCCAGTTTGAGGTTTTACATTTAGGTCTGTCATCCATTTAGAGTTAATTTTTGTGTATGGGGATAGGTAGGGGTCCTGTTTCAATCTTCTGCATGTGGTCAGCCAGTTTTCCCAGCACCATTTACTGAATAGGTTCTCCTCTCCCCAGTGGGTGGGTGGTGGAGGCTTTGTCGAAC
>NW_007232863.1:487166-532132 GCF_000164805.1 Carlito syrichta
TTTTTTTTTTTTTTTTTTTTTTTGCTGAGGTTTGTTTTGGCTTAACTTTTTTTTTTTAAAACAGTTGACTAGTTTTATTGTCATGTGGAATTGAATGAACTTTGATTAATTATACTTTAATTGGTCAATACCAAAGCCGTTAATACAGCAAGCTTAATTCATGTCTGTTGATTATTGAATACTAATAATAAACATTCTAAAAATCTGAAGTTAAAGTTTATAATTTCCTTTAAACCGGCTTAAAATCTGAATAACTTAAACTCCATCCTATAATTCTTTCTTAAACATTTTTTCATAAACAACCTGACAAGAAAAAAAGGTAACAAGTATGAAATATTTGAAATAGTCAAGTTGTATTTTTAAAAATATGAACAATGTCCTTATTTTATTGAAAATTGATAATACACTATCTCATTTAGTTACCTATTTATATGTAAATATCTGTTTACAGAGATAACCAATAAAAAGTCATTTTGGGTTAAGTCTGCCTGATATTTCCAACAAACTCTCCATAGTGTCAAGCATAAATTATGATTTTCTCTGGGGGGGAGGGGGATGGGATTAACAGTAGCAAATATCTGTCAGGGGATGGGAAAACACTTCTTATCTACAGGGTGCCTGAATGAAACGTCATTGTACACCTAACCCTTAACTGTACCCCACAAAACCATAATAAAAAATACTGATTAATGAAAAAAAAAATTATGATTTTCTCATAAGTTACACACAATCATTAAACTAAAGAAAAATGATATGGGTAAAATAAATTTAAAAGTTTTTATATTTCATTAAAAGAATCATTTCAGATTCTAATGGTTATCAGAATATAACAAAAAATAAGCACATCTTAATTCTCATTTAGGATAACAAAGACAATACAGCTAAATATTTTTAAATGAACACTGGAATATTCCTACATGCTTAAAAAGGAGGAAGAGTGTTTGCCTCTTCTTTCTTAATTCCTTTTCCTCTGCCTCCCTTCTCTTATCGCTATACCCCACCTCTGTTGAAATGGTTCTGCCACATCCATGCACGTTTGTACCACTGAGAACAAGGGAAGCCTCTGAGAATACCAGGTGGGGATGTTGTCTGGACATGGTGTATTTCCCCCTACTTCCTTCCCTCCAGGAGCCTCTGGCCAAGGCTGCTCTTTGAAGGGGATGTGAATTCCCAGTATCTAATCATGGGATGCAGGCGATCAAGCAAAGTCAACATCATAGTCATGCTTAATCAATGTAATTGCCAATACCATATTGGAATTTGAATGATTAAGCTTTGTTTATAAAACTGCTTGCTATGCAGCCCTGAGGCACTGATTTTTGAGGACTCTTCACTGACTTGCCACCATCAATGACCTTCGTAAGTTTAATAAACCAATGTCCTTCCCTGGAGTAACTTCTTTGGAAAAGGTAAACATTGTGCACAAGCCCTCTCAGATTTGGGGTTAATGCAATACACCAGGGTTGGGGAAAAAAGTGATTTCATCCTCCAGCAATCCCTGGTTCTCTTCACAGTCCAGACAGGACCCAGTTGGGCCACAATAACTACGAGAAACACAATGGTCCTTGTGTTGAAAACCTCTGCTTTAATGGAACAATTCTTCCTATAATCCAAGGTACAGAGAATGCAGGGCATGAAGAAACTGTTTTCTTATTTTTAGACTCTTTTAAGGATAACAAAGAGAAAATTAAGCATTATAAAGAGCCATGTTACCAATATATAAATTTCTGGGAAAATGTAAAGTCACTGGGAAAAGAGATTACAGATGAGGACCCTTTGACAGTAAAATAGTACATCTTTTCCTCCCATGGTGGAAAGTAGAGAGGCAGAGGGAGGCAGGGAAAATGAGAGGGAAGAATGGAGGAAAAAAAAGGCAGAGGAGGGCAGAAATAACACATCTCCTGGGAGCTAAGCCCTTTGCTTACTTCAGAATATAACTTAGTCCCATTAGTCAACTTATACTGCATGAACCCCACTGCCCAAGCTCTCAATTTCTACCTTCTTTTCTGTCCCCTTAGATCCTGCATACCTTACATCATCCAAATAATGCACCTAGCCTGAGACACAATAGAACTCCAATTCCCATTTTGCACATGGCGTATTTAAGAGCGCTCCAAAGCAGGACTTCTGCCCATCTCTAACACTCAGTGGCAGAATAGAGAGGCTTAATCACATATAAACTGCCTCTCCCCAGTGTTGTTTCATTCCCCAATTGTTCATTAGCGTGTAGGCCACAAGAGCTGACAAAGGTTTGACAAATGAATAGATTCGCTTTTTACTTATAAGCATCTGTTGATATGTTAACTACAATAAAAACACCACATTTTGGTCAGGGTGAGAGATAAAGGTAACAACCTTCAGAGTCCCAACATGATCATTATTCAATATTGTGTTACAATTGCTGTTCAGAAGAGGTTCTGAGTGGAATAAATATGGAAAGTGAATTGCGGCACTCTAGTCAAAGGGAGCATTCCTACCAAATAACAACTGCGGTCATTGACAAAACTATTTACAAGTACTTACAGTATGGATGTTTTGGCAGTAGCTTGTTGAAACAGAAAAGAAGATATCATTTTCTAACTCACTAGTAAATTTTCTTAGAAATGACAAGGAATAAAGTAGAGCCTAATACCACAAAAATATCAAATTCTTTTTCGGCAAAAGATTTAAGGTTTTACATTATTACCCTGAACTGCATATTCTGATCCCCCCACCCCCCAGACTTAATCTTGGCCTGGTATGCCTCATTTTTATAGGACTTCTGAAACTAGAAATCACCAGCATGGGGAGAGACCATTAAAGACAGAGGTGTCTCTTATAAGCACAACATGTGACCAGGTAATATTGTCTGGATTAGCAGCTTTACAGCCTAACTAAGCCCTGGAGCTACAATTATCTGGTTGCATTAAACTGAAATCACCTGAAAAACTTCACACTGAACAAGCCCTTGGAAATGTCTAATCTGCCAGTTTATACGCAGAGGTAAAAGTAGAATTCAGTTGTTAAAGACATGAAAACAAAGTTTTCTACTAGGAAAAATCTCATCTTAGAACCAGTATATGGTCCGAAGACATTTTTGCAATTTAATTTTATGCCATTTCTTCACTTTTATTTAAAAAGGAGATTTAACCTCACCATTCCTTTCAAGCCAATGTCCCAAGTATATATGTTTGACAAGGGTACAGAAGACATAAGGAATAAAACTGCATTGCCACAGAGGGAATACACAGCTCCAGATACGAGGCCTTATGCTAATTTTAGCAAAATGTATGTCTCTTTTTATATACATAAAGTTATGGCACTATATAAAGAGATCCTTAAATGTGACATACACTGAAGTCCTATTTACTGCCTATCTCTTTAAAAAAATAAAAAAACTACAAGTAATTGTTGTATTAATATTAAACCATCTCCAAAATTCATTTTAGTTTAAAGTGTTCTTTCTAATTTGTAAGATATGCCCAAATCATACACCCAAAATTAGAATTCTGGCAGGAGTATCAGATTACGGTTATTTAATGGCAGATCAAAGAAGCTAATCTTAGGCTGCAAATTGAGGTCTCACTATTCTATTTGTGGTAACCCCTCACTTGCCACTGTTTCCTGTTATTTATTTGTCAATACTGATGCTGAAAAGTCATTGTGTCAGGTTCCGATATGTCCTATAAAATCACATTTCCCCCTCAAAAAACCAAAAACTATTTTTATGCACAAAGATGCAATGTTTGATTATTTAGCTGCACTGTATCTTGAAGTCAAATGGCAAGATTTCTAAATGACAAAATTAAATCCTTAAACATGTATGAATATTTGAATTCCTTATCGCACACATTATTCTTTTATTGGCCAAATTCCTATTTGGACAATAAGTTAAGTACCCTTTTCCTCCTTCTATAAAATCAGTAGGGAAACAAACAAACAAACAAATAACTTCATTTTCTTCCCAAACTAATTTCTAACTATATATATCACATGATTGGCAAGATTGACAGCTAAATTTTACTCTAGAACACTTACCCTCCGTGGCAAGTAGAGGAAGTTTACTGCAAAATGATGCAATTTCACCAAGTGGTTCTTACTATTGAATAATCTATGATGAATGGATTGCTTTTCATATTCTAACAATAACAATTAATATACAATGTAAATTTTTAACTTGGGATACTTTATTACTGTACAAATTTTTCTTAATGGCATGATTTTAAAACAATGCATAAATATAACTCAAGTATTCACTGAGGATAGGTTACTAAATCTCTTTTCTGTGAGGAATTTCACTTAAGTGTAATGGTTTACATATAGTGCTACAAAATAGAAAGACTGATTAGATGTACTCTGAATTCCCTCCCTCCGTTTTTATAAATCTAGATGAGCAGAGACTGCCTAAGGACGCCTGGACATTATTCAAAAGAATTTAAGGTTCATAGTCAAGATTTCCATAATTTATGACTAAGTCATATTATTTTGCAATTAAAAATAAAGTGATACCAGGATATATCAATTCATCCAAAAACACAAGATATTTTCTTACTAGTTAAAAATGAATCTAGATTTGGGCACAACTTAAAATAATTTTGATATAGATAATTAGACTTTAAATACATGAGTGGCTCTGCTTGATTTGATTACAGAAGCCTCTTTGTTACTATTTTATGATTTAAAATTTCATTCAATGAACATTTAAAACAGAATACTTGTTCTGAATAAGAATACAGTATAGAACAATCAAAACAGTCTCTCAATCTTCCTGGTCAGGACTAAGTAAAAAAGGTCCCTTAAGTCAGAACTAAGGGTAATATCCAGAGAACATATAAAATGAAATTCAGAGAAAAACAGAAGCCATTCTCTGTTTTTACTGTTGCTGTACAAGATATGCTCTGCAGATCAAAGTTTCATTTCTAGTTTGTGGTGTTCAGATGACCAAAAGTACCTCTGGAGAACACACGAAAAAATTTGCTTCACTTTCAACCTCAGTGGAATAGTCAAGCTCATTAGCCTGCCATTCTAAAATGACACTGTTAAGATTGCAGCATGTAACTCTGGAAACAGCAAAGTTGCCATTTGTAGGATATTGATATTCTGAATTTTCCTTCAATTTATGTTTCTAAAACATAGTAAGTATTGATCAGTTCACGGAAATTAATCAGCTAGTAAAATTTGTGACCGTAATTGAAGCTATTGGGAATCTAGTAAGTCTTCTTATGGTATATAGTTTTAATTTTTTAATGAACTTGAGCACTTGGAAACAGAAAAATGAAATTAAGAAGACCTGTGGGTATAATAATTTATCACTATCTGTGAACTGGCTCTATGAGCTGAAACAATTCATTATTGTTAAGATTGCAACGTTTTCTTTAGGTCAGTCAGTTGCCCATCAAAAGTTATTTTGTCTGTTTTGTAAAGTTATGTGAAGAACCTCACATATTTGCACAGAAAAATAAACGTCATCAAGATGGAAGGAGTATTAATAAAATTTGAAAACCTTAAACTGAACTAATTGATTTGGAGGTATATACTGGTTCGAAGCTATTTTTTGATATAGAAGTGGAGAAAAAATGTTTAACCTAGTTATGGCTGTAAATACTGCATCTCTTCTAAATTAAATCAATTTTCTTGATGAAACTAATTTCTTGCCTGAAAAGTATTAAAATAATTTCATCACAAAGAAGGTTTTGCTACTGTTCTGCTCATTTCCCATGGAAACAAATATTTCAGTGTATGTATCATGACATGAAAACCACTTTCACAAAAAATGAGCACATTTTGAAAACACTGAAAGACAAACTAATACGAAAGATCCATTTTTGGTTTCCTATACTAACCTGATCTTTATTCCTGATGAACTTCTTTCCACTTCTTAAACTACCCTTATCCTATTCCAAACACATATATTCACAAATAGTCAAAGTAACACAAATTAAAACTGCAATAAGATATTACTTTTCAACTATCTGAATGATACAATTTTAAAAGAAGATCATACTGAGTGCTTACAACAGGGGGAAAAACAGACCCTCATATATAGTTAGTGAGAGTGTAAACTTGTACACTTTCTGAGGGCAATTTGGCGATATGTATGAATATTTTAACTGTGCATGATTTTTAGCCCAGCAATTTCACTGCTAGTAATTTATCCTATATAAATAATCACTTAAGTGTATGTGCACAAATATATTCATCTGAAGCATCATTTTCCAAGGCAAATAATAGGCACACATGTAACGTCCATCAACAGGGAATTAAGAGTATGACAACATACTCTTGAAGTGGTGGTGGGGGTGTGCGGGATGTCTTTATATATAACAAAAGGATACAAAACAAACTGTTAAGGTGGCTATAGTCAGGAAAATGGGATTATGGAGGCTTTTGCTTTCTCCTTTGTAATTCCATTACTTTAAATAGCTTTTTAAAATAAATCTTTTATAACCAGAAAAAAGGCAACAACAACAACAAAAATATGTATCCCTGTGAGCTTGGGACTCTAGCTCATCCACCTTCTTATCATAAAATATATATATATTTAAAACAAACATGATTTACCAGAAACATAACAATTTTTACAACAAAAGCTTTATTCTCTATTTTTAGCTTCTAATAATCTCTAATATATCCTTTTAAAAAAGAGTTTATAATGTGTTAAATGTGTTTTTCTGGATATTATGAACATATAACACTTCAATTTAAAGTAATAATAATATCTTCTGGGGTTTGTTTGTTTGTTTGTTTGTTTGTTTGAGTTGGAGTCTCTCTCTGTCGCCCAGACTGGAGTGCAGTGGCCGCTCCGGGCCAACGCAGCCTTGACCTGTTGGGCTCTGGCAATCCTTCTGCTTCAGCCTTCCGAGTAGCCAGAGTTACAGGCACGCACTACCATGCCCGGTTAATTTTTTGATTTATTGTAGAGGTGAGGTCTCACCTGCCCAGGCGGGTCTCGAACCATGGGCTCAGGCAATCCACTCACCTCAGCTTCCCAAAGGTGTGGGATTACAGGCTGAGCCACTGAGCCCAGCTTCTTCTGTTTTATATTTGTTTTAATTGCAACTAAATCTTTAGAAGTAGAAAATAATCATGAGCTTTTTAGTAATTCAAAGAGAAAAAGAATGAACACTGAAGTTTGTATTCCAAATATGAACTATGTTTTTAACTTGTCCTACATGCGTTAAATGTAATTTTTCATTTTCTATGAATGATCCTTTTCATACAACTAATCCATATAAGTGTTACTCTGTATGTATTATTGGGATATAATTCAATAAAGTCATTCTGAAAACCCTAAGTTGCCTCATAGAATAGCAGTATTATAGAATAATTTAACACACTAACTACTCATCAAATGAGAAATAAGATTTTTAATTAATTAGGTATACATACGTTTATTATGTACTCAACTTATATTGATAAGTATTATTATATCTATATATACCAACATTGCTTAACACAATCCCAAAAAGCAAGGTCTTGGTACAAATTTAATAATATTTCTTCACCTAACTAGACTTGGAGATTCCACCTGACTAGAAATATTCTTTATTTTTAAATAGGCAAAGGAAAAGACAGTCTTTCTTCCCAGAAATAATCTATGTGTCTTTTACATTGTTTCTATAGTTAGTCCGAGTTCAAGTTACTTAACGTATCAATTTGCTAACAGAACAAGGTAACCATTTACCATGTTAGAAGGATGTTAATTTTGAAAGAAGGCAAATTACTATAAAGGTTGCTAGTTTCATACTGCATCATGATTTCCATATTCAGGAGTAGAGGAGGAAGAGTGGAGAAGAAGAAAGCTTTACCACTTTGCTTGTTGTATTGAACTTCTCTAAACTCGAGCCTATGTGGTTTCCCATATAATTTAGGGTAGATCTGGTTGGAAGACCTAAACAAAATCCAGGGGTGATCTGCTATACCTTGAATAAATATGGCTTCCCTTGGGTTGGATTAAGACGCTTGAGAGTAATGAAGTCTGGAGATGCATATAAAGCCAGTGGAGATGGCTGTGTTCTCTGGTGGCTTCCTCTGCCTTTATCTTTTTTACTCCTACTGGTATCACCTCAGCCCCTTGTGACTGTGCTCCATCTTGTTGCCCCAGGGCTAAGTATTAGCTGCAGTGCCTGGGACATTCCTTCCCTATTCTCCATGTACTCAGGATAGAAGTGAATGGTTAAACACTTGGGTGCTAGAGCATATACCTACGTGGAATTCTTCCTAGTGCTTAGTTTCCCTCTGCAAACTGGCATGAGGCACTATTGGGCCACCCTACGAAGAAATATGGAATGATTCAATAAGTTGACACAGATAAAACATTCTCATCACGCCTGGGCAGTGTAAGAGATCAATAAAGATTAGCTATTATCATTAGTATTATAATTTATATTATTCACCTATTTATATCAGACTCATGTTTTAGGAATACCTTCTCTAAATGTCCTGATTAGGTAAAAATTCTCCTAATGGAAGGCTCATCATGGTGTCTACTCTTCCTTTGTAGCATTTATCACAGTCACAATTATTTACTGCTTTGTGTAATTGTTTAACTAACACTAATTTTTCTTATCACAAGACTGAACTTCATGATGGCTAAAGAACATGATTTGTGTTTGGGAAGATTTTTTTTTTTCCTTACCATAGTAACCCTAACAACTAGGATAGTACCTAGCAAATAGCAGAACTTCAATAAATATTTGTGAATGAGTTAATAAATTAATGATACAGAAAATAGGATATAGCAAACTATTTTTTTTAACGAAAGAAAGAAACCAAGGCAATGCACTTAAGAAACTTACCAACTGGACAATATGATTGCCTGAGATTGTGCTGGAGAAAATAATTCGATCTGCTTATAATTTAATCTTAAATTTGCTCTATATCCTGGCTACTTTAACACAAATAGGCAGACGGGGTAGCACACTTGGTCGATTAAAATCTGAATTGGGGTCTTTGCCAGCTTGGGGGTGGGGGAGAACTGTGAATATGTACATGCACATATGTGTACATTATATGGCCTATGTGAAAATCAGCCAATTTTTAACAAGATTTAAAATCCAACCAGCAGCAATAACAAAATTTGACTTAAGTAATAACATAAAGGAAAGAGATATAAGACATAGAATACAGATAGTTAAAGAAAAGGTCTATGTGCGTACAAGACTCAAATTTAATAAATAAGGTGGTAAACAGTAAAGGCAAAACTCTTTAGTGACAGAGAAGGGAAATGTCCATTTTAGGTATTTGTGTCTTCACCTGTGAAATGTCTACTTATCCATATTAGAAAGTGACTTCAATGCAGAAATGCATACTTAGCAAGTGTTTTTATGTTTATTAGCTCCTCTGCTAAACACTAATATCATTGGCTAATATCAAGAGTCCATTTCAGATAAGGACGAAGTTCAGTCTTTGGCCATAAACAATCTATACCTCCAACCACTGGTGTACATATATTTGAAATGTTGCTGTTAGTCTTGTTGAACTTTATATATTTATAATGTTCTTTTAAATAAAATGTCTATTTAGTTGTCACATCACATTGACTATTTTTAAAAATTATTTTTGTTGTTTTTACCTTTATTTTCCTTGTTGATTATCTCAAATTATAGACATTGCTTTTATTTTTAAGAATGTTTTAAGTAAAATATTCTATGATGGTCATATCAGTCATTGTCTTTCATATCAAACAATGTATGTAACCAAAAAAAAAAAAAAGCTCAAGGAAATTAAAATGATAAATCCACACCAAAGATTATCAACCTAGCATCATACCACCTGAGTGAAACTGTAAGAGACTAAGAGCCAGGAATACATTCTCATGTTATCAACTTTTTTTTTTAATTCTGAAATTTTGGCTCTTTTTGCCTCAGTTCCTCCATATTATAAACACTGGCACGCTGGCAGCTAATCAAGTAATGATTGGAAAGTGCTTAAAGCTTAAATATTCTTGGAAGAGAAGTAGTGTACAGGTGCAAAGTAAAAGAATTTTTAAAAATGTTTCCCACAAATTGAGAAAAAAAAATCATCACATTCTTTTTGGGCCATGTTTACACAAAGATGAAGTATTTCAACACCACTATAATTGTAGGGAAGTAGGCTTACCTAGGGTTGATTCATCTCACTTATTTATTATTGTATACCCCAAATAGTTCCAAAGAGCTTTGAGACAGCTTGTAATGAAATACAATGTAAAAAGACCATAGGTAAATGATAAAGGGAGAGGAAATTTATGAAACAGTCATACCAAAAAAAAAAAAAACCAACAAACCTAAAAGAACACAAAATACAAGGTTTCTACCAATCATTTTCAAAAAAGAAATATGAAGGTGTATAAAAATCACATTTTTAAAAAAGAAACAACAAGAAAAAGCAAACCTATTTTTCCAGAGAAGAAGAATGCGCCAGCCCTCACCAACAAAAGTGATTTATTTTTAGAGATGTCGCAAAGGGGGCATTCATTCATACAGAAAAATATTTCCAGAGTGCCTCCAATGTGGCAAACACCGTGCTGGTGGACAGAAACACCAAGGGGAGAAAAAAGGCATCCTCTCTGCTCTTTGGGAACTTATCGTTTGGCAGGAGAGATGATCATAGATCGACCAATCACACACAAAAAATGACAACATGATTGTAGACTGAGATAGTTCTAGTAGAAAGGAACACAGAGGGAAGGTGGGGCATCATAAGTCTTCTCTAGACTGCAGATTGAGGGTTTCCTTTAAGAAGACAGGCTTAAAATGGAATCTGTTCGAGGACTAAATATTCACTCAGCAAAGGGTGGGATTGGTAAGGGAGAGAGAGAAGTGTTTGTGCTGAGGCCCAGGGACAGGAGAGAACTTGGGGTTTTTGAGGACTAAAAGGAAAGGCCCAAGGGGCTGAAGCACAGAGACCAGAAGCTAAGGCTGTGTCTGCCCACGCAAGGCCAGAGAAGTAGAGCCCGGTGGGCATATTTTAAGTCTTTACCCCCAAACAATAAGGACATACACAATGGCCAGAGACATTTTCTGTCTCTTAAAGCTTAGGGTCTGGGCGAAGTCTTTCTGGATAGAGTTTATTGTTCAGGATTAAGCTT
This sequence comes from Carlito syrichta, assembly GCF_000164805.1. Classification (NCBI taxonomy): domain Eukaryota; kingdom Metazoa; phylum Chordata; class Mammalia; order Primates; family Tarsiidae; genus Carlito; species Carlito syrichta. Next base: position 498,217 of record NW_007232863.1, read on the forward strand.
TATTGAACTTGTCTGAAAATAAATGATTGAGAGGGAATTGTGTTGAGCCTCTCTCTTCAGAGGAAGAGAAACAGCAAGAACAGAGCTTTCAGGAAGCACATTGTGGGGGATTTGAATGGGAGACTTGCAGAGGAGAGCCTGATTTTGGCATGTGGTGGCTGCCTCTGAAGAGAAAATCCTTCGGGTGGCTTCTCCAGACCATGGTGCTCAGCCAATATTTCTGAAGTAAGCAGATTACAGCCATCAGGGAGCTAGGGCACACAAAGTTGGAAACCACTACTTATGTATATTTGGAGGAAAACACAGGAATTTCCTTTCTTCTTTTTTTTTCTTTTTTCTTAGACCTAAATTCTCACCCTCTCTCCTTTCTGGTCATCTTTGGACAGTAGTTTCTTTGTTGTGCTCCTTCTCTTTGTAGAAGTTTGCTAAGACTACTTGTTTATGTTTTTAAGATTATTTTGATCTAGGTGAATGTGCAGTACTCACCAAAAAAGTGATGAACAGGATGGGATCTTTTTCTAAAGTGATCAAAGGAAGGTGGTGTCCAGAGAAAGGCTAAATAATCACATATTGGTGACCGTTAATGAAGATAGTGGTTAAAAAAACCATGTCCCTTTAGTAGGAAAAAAATGCCAAAGAATGACTTGCCAGAGGTATCAGTCCATGATACGCATATCATCAATCTATCTCTGAACTGACAATAACACTTGTCCTGAAGCAGTCTTTTCACACTTGCCTCTCATGTTACCTGACACAGAGGAGTGCATTGTAAATGCTTAGTCTTGAAAGAAATGTTTTCCCTGTCCTGGGGAGGGAGATTGAATGTGAAGAGATCTTCCATGGGCTTGTACTGACCCTACGAACCAAATTCCATCCTATTTGAATATTTCCGTGTGCAATCACTGGTTCTAGCCTTTGATTTGTAATGTTGATAAGACTTTTCCCATTCCATTGAGAGATAGTGTTGGCATGCAGGATTTATCAATCAAGAGAGGAATGGGGTCAAAATAGAAATATGGGTGCATACGTGATGCATAACATGCCCTTTGTCAAAAGAAAACCTCATACCTGTTTTAGACCTTTCAGGGACAGGTTTTGGTAGTGTTTCTTTTTTCTAATCTTACATCTAATCAGACAGCAGCCTGTAACTTTACTCATCATTACATATGGCCTATTGACAGTTGACAACAACTTTACTCATCATTACATATGGCCATTTACAGTTGACAGCTGTCACCCAGGCAAGTTCACATACGTTGCTTCACAATCACATGGCATTGCGAGGAGTAGGGTGAGATCCCAGGCCAACATGCCATTGATCAGCTAGTAATGAACCATCGCAGCTGAAAACCACCTCACAAAAATCAAATGGATCCCACATGCAGGACATTTACCCTAAGCATGCTGCCATTAAAATACAGCCAACACGTTCAATTTAAATGATCTCTTTTTTCACTCAATATTTTTAGAGCACCTTTGTTCTAGTACTTGCTTTTGGTACAGGCTTTTTCCCCTTTCTATTCAAGTTGATTTCCTTCAAAGGAAGGGGAATGGTATCATGATATTTAGACCACAAGAAAATCCTGCTCCTTGAGATAGTGAAGCAGGTATAGCTTCACTTTGAACTTGATCAAGCAATGCCTTTATATTCAGTGAATGAGAGTGATCATAATAGTTCAGAAACAATAGCTACATCACAGAGATGTAAGAATCCAGATTTCGGACATAAAGTGCCTAGTCTCAAAATCACCTCAGGTGGGAAGTATGGTAGAATAGAGATGTTACCACTAGAATGTACCAAAGTTTATGATGGTAAAGTTTTGTTCTGTTTAAATTTTTAAAAAGGAATATAAATTCCAAGGCATAATCATCCTCAATATTATCTATTTAACTAGCACATTTTATATCAACAATGTAGTATTTATATCAACCTTTTCCAAGCAGGTCTTATGGGAGGGATTTTAACCAGTACACAAATCACTTGCAGCTCTTGAATGCTAACCTTATTACCCCAGTGAGAGACAGAGACTTTTGAGACACGGCCTAAACATGTCAAAAGGTTGGTTTTCCATTAATACCAGCAGGAGGAGAAAATGACACTGCAGTTGTCCTTGGAACAGAGAAGCTGACAGATTTGCTGAAAGGTTCAGCCATTGTAGGATTTTGTCAAAAATCTAAAGGCAACAGCATTTCTCTTTGAAGTTCTGAAACATCTTGGAAATCAAAAGCTCAACAAAGAATAACATGGACAATTGAGTTTTTCAAAACTCTATTTTTATTTAACTTTTAAAACACTATGCCTAGTAATTTATGGTGTAAACTCAGTCAAAGGTACAAAGTAAGTTCATTAAGAATTATCACTGAAAGTACCCAAATAGACTTGAAATCAGAGGATATATGCCAGGGTCTAATAAGTTAAAATTAAACGTCCTACCTTTCCCTGGGGCATTCCCAACAACTCTAATTGAAAGGCACTTAACAGAAGCAGGCTCACAATTCTGTGTATTGTATACTGGCTCTCAGAGTGAAGCTCCTTTACAGACAGAATATAAAAAAAATTGGATTCCAGGTCCCTTGCCCTTTAATTACTGTAATTTTTTTCTATTTAAACTTAACATTTGAGTATAATAGTAAAAACCAACATCCAGGACTAGATTTTCTGGAGTTGGCAGCTATGTGATTCTGTATTGGAAGTGTTTGGGTAGCAGCAACAGGCTGCGTGAGACAGCTGAGACCAACACAAAAACTTACTTCTACTAAGATTTATATAATCAAACACACTGTACTTCTTCTAGGTAAGTAACAGATCTTTATTATTATTCTTATAAACCTGGCATTTAGGAATTTAACTTGGTTAAATTCCTAATTTTTTATAGAGCTGATCCAGTTTTAATGCTTGTCTAATTAACTGCCAAAAGTATGCTAAGGTGGAAACAACTGTAGTCTCAAAATACATGTCAGAGATAATACTTCGAATGGCAGGAAGTTCCTTCGTTTTCTCACTCAGCATTTGGATGATCTCCTTGAATCTCAAAGATGAAATACTTTCTACATTTAGTAAAATAGCTACCACTTATTGTTTTGTCTCTTAGGGTCTGACATTCTATGTTATTCCCTAACTCTAAACAGGAATAAAAGTTCCAGTTCCTTTTGAGGAGACACCCTTGTCCTTATTGACTAGGATGGTCAGATAGTGTAAAAAAAAAAAAAATTAGCAAGGCACTATATATATTCCATCACAGTCCAACACATTGCAGCATCACAAACCCGGTTATTCAAAAATTGTCTGCTAAAAAAAGAAGTGCAGATTGTCTTACAATTTATCAACTTAAGTTTAATATTTGTCATTCTGCAAATCTCAATCATTTTTGCCTTTGCCAACATTACCAAATGAACAAATCTCAACAGTGAAGAAACAGGGGAAAATAAAAGAAAGACATCTTGCATACACCCTTACAAGATGAATACATTCCCTAGAAAATAGAATCATTTCATTTCTTTCATTCTATAGAGGAAAAAAAATGCCTTGAACAAATATTCCATTTGTGTCAGCCCTATGGAAAATTAGGAGGATAATAAAACAAGTTAGTTTCCTAAATGCCAGACATACAAGGATAATAGAAAAGACCTATGAAATGTTACCTCTAGTATCTAAGCAAAACCAGTTGCTGTCACAAGTTTCCTTGCTTGCTTTCGTTTTTACACAGAGAATGTGTTTGGTTTCACAGGTAATTGGTAGCCTTGAGCACATGTAACTTACAATCACTGAATGAAAAGATTCGCTTTGGTGAATTAAAATGGAACAATTTCTCCAAAATAAAGAGGGAAAGCCAAAAAAAAAAAAAGTTAAAGGGATTAATAGGCAAGTGTTTCATCTATTTTTGCATTTAATTTGATGTCATGAAAGCTCCAGGCATCTAAAAATATACCTCTTTTATTCTTGTAAGTCTGCAAGATTTGGCTTTTGGAACAGAAACAGTTTAGGTGGGGAGGGAATTGTTGAATTCTGTATCTATGCTTTAAAAAAAATTTTTTTTTTTTTAAAAAAAGAGGGTTGACCATAACCCGAGGCCCTAGCTCCTGCAGAGTGCCTGTTGTTATGAAAGCAAGGTGCTCCACACGATCTAATCATAGCACTAAACCTTGTTACAAGCCCTTTTACAGCTCCAATATCTAGGTTACATGGAAACACGCTGGAGAGCCTCCTTGTACTATGAAATAAATGTCATTCTGACTGGCATCCTCTCTTCCAGCAAGTAATTTCCCTCTGCTGATAAATCGATACAGCAAAAACAAATGAGAGCGCACAATGGGCACAGTGAGGATTACATTTTTATTCATTTCAGAGCCCCTGCAGCCAAGTTTTTTAAGCACAATAGCAGAAAATGATGCACTTGAGCTGGGAAACAAGAGATACAGAGATATTGAGATAAGAAAAGAAAGACAAAAAAGGAAAAAGGAAAGAAGTGGGAACAAAAAAGAAGCCAAGAAAGAGGCGGCAAGTGCATCTGTACCAAGCAGTTCAGACACAAACTTTTGTTTGAGAGAAAGATTGATGTTAGAATTCTTGTTCAGCGCCTCATTGAAATGGTCAGAGAAACATATGTGCATCTTTTAAAAAAATATCTTTATTCTGTAAGGTTGCAGATATTTTGAAAAGGAGCTAAGATCCAAATTTTCTTTGATTGATTAATTATTGATATCAACATAGGATCCACGCATGAAAACTTATCTAGAAAACCCAGAACAAGAAATGGTAGAAGAGACACCATAGATCATTATTCATCTCTGGAAGTCCCTTCAAGTCATTTATGTTTTCATTGTGTTTAAAGCAAAGATGGAAAGGGCAAAACAAATAAAAAGCAAGAGCACAATTACTGTTCTTAAGAAGAATGGGAAGTTCTCACGTGATATCTGTTTAAATAGTAGTTGATTTTCTAAGTTCCAAAATAAATGAGTGGGTTATCACATAGCAGGGATGGGGTACAAATTTCAAAGTGGAACTTTTAAGACATTTTATCTTTTGGAGGCAAAATAGAAAAGACTACCTCATAAAACCTTAAAAACCCCAAATGTCCTGTGAAAGGATGGCTTTAGGTTTCCTGTTATTTATGAAGGCATTTAGCTCCTCTTAAGGCAATGGAAGTGATCATGAGAGAACTCTCACATCTTAATAAGGCTTAACAATCATATGCAATAGCAAACCTTAAACTCTAGATTAACTCTTGGGCAAGTTACTCAACTATCTGTGTCTCAATTTCCTCATCTATAAAAATGTAGGTGATGCTAATAGTAACTACCTCACTGTTTTTTAGATAATTAAATGAGTTAGTAAATGCAAAATGCTTAGAATAGTTCTTGACTCAGAGTTAGTGAATGCCACCTAAGTAATGCCATTACCCATTGCTTCCTAAGCTACAGCTGTTTGGGTGTTATCAACATTTTCTATTGGACTTAGAAGGTAGCAAAGCACTCAGAGAATACAACACTGAGCTAGATAAATTATGGATCTTATCAGGATGCAATTTCTAAATGTTCTGAACTGAACTCTTTGTGATATCCCGAGCTAATATACTCTCTTGGTAGTCATAGGAAGAGCAAGTTAGGAATGTACTACTATAGCCAATCCATTAGTATAGAATAGGATTGTATCTGACAAATCCATCATAAGTTGTAAATAATAAATCAAAAATTCATTAAATACACCTAATCTACCAAACATCATAGCTTAGCCTAGCTTACCTTAAACATGCTCAGAATACTTAAATTAGCCTATAGTTGGGCAAAGTCATTGAACACAATGAATATTGTATAATAAAGTATTAAATATCTCATGCAATTTATTGAAAATTGTACTGAAAAGGAAGAACAGAATGGTTGTGTAGGTACCCAAAGTACAGTGTCTTCTGAATGTGTATTCCTTTTGTACCATAATAAAGTTGAAAAATTTGAACCATTGTAAGTTGGGGGCTGTCTGTTTTCTTTTAATTTTTCTTTGGACTACTAAAATCTAGCTTTTTCTCTAATATAAAAAATATAATGAAAATTTCCTACTACCTTTTCAATAATAATTCTAAGTCAGTGTTTAGTATATTCTTAATGTTATTTATGATCTTTCTCATTTGGGCTTTTACTCGATTCTCCGTCATTTAATTACTTGGATTAGTGTCTGCTTATAACGCCTTAGTCATTCATAATTGTACTCTGTCAATTCGTCCATTTTACTCCTTAAAAAGAGGTAAGGAAAAGAAAAGAGGAACATAGTATTTATTTATCTGTACCTCAGACTTACATAATAAATGAAGAGAAACAAGAAAAGAAAGCAATGCAAAAAGAATGGTGCTGAGTTCTGATCCCTGCCCTCTTTTCCTCTTGAAACATCAATAAATCAAAAGGTGCCCATAAGCCTAAATCAGTATTTCTCCATATTTTTTCCTCATTATCATTTTCCCCAATGAACTTTTTATATAATTTTCCCTAATTGTCCCCTCATGAAATTTTAATATACAGAAATACTGCATATATATGTATCTCTGCTTTCCGAATAAAAAGAATAAGACTTTTGGCCTCCCGGGAACCAACCGTTTCCCCTTAAGTGGCAATATCAACTTTTGTGAATGCATGAACTCATTCTTGTTGGGAAAACAGTCAGCTCTTCTCTTATTGTAGATATTCGGTCCAACATAACTTGAGAAGGTGGGTTGAAATCCAGTGTTATAGTTGCATGGTTTTGGGTTTTGTTTTCAGTAAGAATTTAAGCTCTAATCTATGGTTGATAATTTATCTTACCTCAATTCCAAAACAGTGCTTTGAGAGTGTAAGAGCTATGGCAGTTTGTGAAGGATGCCTGACAAGCTACAAAGCAGTTTAAGGCCAAGAAGTAAGGAGAATGGAGAGTAAAATGGAATTGTTTCCAATTAAAGCAGCTAGGGAATTAGGTAGGTGGAATGTAATTATCTACATTGGAGTTTGGCCAGGCTTCTCAACTCTTTCGAGAGGGGAAAAAAAAAAAAAACCACCGTGATCTTTAATGAATAGAGAGGTAGATCCAAGTTTAACATCTCATCCAAAAAATGAAATAAGATTTCTTAGTCCTTCTTTCCCGGAACATAAGTATCATTCTTTCTTTAACGCATTTGAAACTGCGTATAAGTCCCATACCTCAATTTAAAATAATTATTTCATAAAGCAATGACTTTTGAAATGGGAGTGTTGGAGAAAAGACAGTAAAATACTTCCAGCAATCAATAAAAGAAGAGGTGCAATTTATAGCAAATACAAGTGAAATCTGCGGCATTTAAAAACACAAGATTTTGTTAAGTCATATCAACATATGTCTAAAATTGATTGAGTCAGTTTATGTTTTCTCGGTTACCTAAAGCAGTAATTTTTGAAACAGGTTAGCTTTGCCCAAAGTGCACAAATCCCTCCCCAATGACTGAACCACCAAGGCAGTGTAATGAAAACTGATATCCTTTGCAAACTTGGGAAGCCTGAGATGTGTGGCCGATAAATGTAAGCAGACATTATATCCTTCATAATCAGGGCAGAATGAAGATGTGAACTGAATAAATGCTTGAGAAATATCATAGCTCCTATTAGATGCAAAGATTGAAGTGTTAGACACCTTTTAGCTCAACTTTCATTTAATTTATGGCTTTCCTTTCTGTAGTCTGAAGGGACTGAAAAATTCTTCTTTCTAATTTTTTTCCCCTTTCATGACTTGACCACGAAGATGAAATCAGGGTACTTTAATTACCATTCAGAGCCAAAAGCTTGCCCTTTGATATGGAAATCCCACTTCTGCGACCGCCTTTTCCCGGCCCCTTCTCTTTCCAGTGGCCTAAGAGGAATTTTAAGTAGCTTTGTCACCAGCTGATAGTGAAAGCTAACTGTAGCTCTTTTCTGTTAAGTTTTGTTTTAAGTTACACTACCTTTCTTTTACCAAATTGGAAGAGTTCAAAAGCAAGGAGGGGAAAAGAGAGACAGAGAGAGAGAGAGAGAGATACACAGATGAGAGAGAGAGAGAGAGAGAGAGAGAGAGAGAGAGAGAGAGAGAGAGAGAGGAGGGGCAGGGTGGGTGGGGGATGACTGACTATCCATTAGAGTTGCTGAATTATAGTTTCTCCCCTGTCAGCATGAAGTGTGGCCCATCCTGCACAAAGCCTCTCACTTTAAACACACACACAGAGCACAAACTGATGAAAGCTGCCATGTACAGTTACCCCGTTATTGTCATCTGCCTGCTGCATGACTCCCGGCTTTGCTATAATTATTAATTGCACTTGTCAACTGTCATTAATTCCTCTTTAGCATCCCTGTCTTTGAGTAATTAGACAGAACAGCCTCACTGAGCTCATTGTTTAGAGTCCCTTGAAAGAGCCCACTGGGCTTTCTGCAGAAAAAACCATCAGAAATACAATAGAGCACTTCGGAATTAACCCTTTGGAAGTGTGAAAAGAAGGAAAAGTGCTTTCACAGGTTTGGGTGGCCTGCTTTGGTTGGTGGGTAGATAAAGTCATGGCCAGATACCTTATAAATGGAACCATATTTTAGAAGTTTCTTTCCTGCAGAGATGAGGTATTTAAGTCAATGGAAAGTCGGAAAAAGGCCTTAGGAAAAACAAAATTTCCTAATTAGGGTCACTGAATTTTTAATCCTTTTCTCATTTGATCTTATGCCTTGTATCTTGAAGAAGCCAACTTTATCCTGAAGTAATATTTTCCTACATTTACTACATACATTTACATGAACAATATATACGCACACAAACATATGTATGTATGCATTATACATGAAGTTTTTCCAGATGATTTTTTATTATTTCTCTAAGTTATAAACATTTTGGGAAAAGAGGATTGAAACTTCAGTTTTTATTCAGTCCTTTTTCCAGCCTCCCACATAGGGAGTCAGTTGACAGAGCTTTTAATTGTAAAACTGGTGGTTCTGAACACGTTATTTTCTTTTAAAACCTCTATTCTAAGCCATATTTGGCATTTTAGCCAATGGCCTCTAAACATTCCCTGAATTTTGCCAGTCTCACCTGACAAGGGAAAAATGGGCTATAAAGTTTACATTTGAGTAGTAATTTGAAATGAGAATTATTGTTATCATTTTAAATTACACGATACATAAGAAAGCACATGAAAAATATTAAGTGCTATTAAATGTCAATACTATTTTATCACTATTGGCTTATAAAACTAAGTTTCTTTGACAATGTTAAATTCACTGTAGTTCCAAATCTTTTGACAATTAAAAATAAGTTGAGAATGAGGACTACTAGCCACTTTCTAATAACAGCACTCAATGACAATATTAAAAAGTTATCTATTATTTGTTAAAACCACCCATGAAGTAAAACTTCTTGATCTAGCTGTTCCATTGAAAATAAAAATCATGCCGGGCTCGGTGGCTCAGCCTGTAATCGCGCGCCTTTGGGAGGCTGAGGTGAGTGGATTGCCTGAGCCTACGGGTTCAAGACCCGCTTGGGCAGGCGAGACCTCATCTCTACAATAAATCAAAAAATTAGCCAGGCGTGGTAGCGAGCGCCTGTAATTCTGGCTACTCGGAAGGCTGAGGTGGAAGGATCGCCAGAGCCCAGCAGGTCGAGGCTGCGGTGGCCGGAAGCGGCCGCTGCACTCCAGTCTGGGCGACAGAGTGAGACTCCAACTCAAAAAAATATATATAAAAATCATAAGGATTTCTCTTGAACAGAATTAAGGTCTATGGAGTCATGGAAAATAAACTAAAGTAAACTTGATCACTAGGCATCATTAGAGCTATTTCCTATATTACCTTAGCTACAAGAGTTTTTCAGATACTAGGTGAGTGCTTTTTAGAAATAATGACATTTATTGAAGTCTAGATATGTGCTGTATGTACTTTACATCAATTCATTTAATGCTCAAATCTCTATGAAATAGGTACTATTATCTCAATTTTAGAGATGGGAAAACTGAGCAACAAGTAGTTACAGAAGTTGCCCAAAATCACACAGTTGGACAATGGCAGTAAAGAACTGGTGAGCCCAAAGGTCTCACTCTTCAGCACCCTTCTAGAACACCTCTCCAGGAGCCAAGATGCTATTCTGTTTAGGTTTCCACTCAACAGAAAATTGATCTAGATTTCTGGTGGTATCTCCTACAGAGCAAAGTAGATTAATGCAACTGGAAATCTTGTTATAAACGTATAGTATAAAAATATGCTAGTCATCTTAGGAACTTGGCATTCTATATATTAAATGTAAAACTCTGTGTGTGTGTTTGTGTGCGTGTGTATGTGTGTGCATGCGCGCATGTGCTGGTCATCTTAGGAAGTTGGCATTCTATATATTCAATGTAGAACTGTGTGTGTGTGTATGTATGTGTGTGTGTGTGTGTGTGTGTAGACAGAAAGAGTAAATAAGTTTTGCAAATTTTAAATGTTGCTCGTCATGCTAGTCATTTTTAGGCACTTTTGCTATGGTGTGTAAATGCTAGGCTAAAATGAGAAAAATATATTTATACATATGTATACATATATTTATATATACACACATTAAGCTTTAATGAGGTTCAATGCATTGTTTATTTAATATTTACTGCAAACTTAGTATATGCTAAGATGTATGCAAGGCACTGAGGGAAAGGGAAAAATGTAAGTTATGATTCCTCACTAAAAGGCATTTTCAGACGTATTGAAGACAGAATTTTGAGGCTCATACAATTAACATACTACAAAGTGCTAAATGGAATACAATCAATGAAATAGATTAAATGAAACAGCTAAGATCAATGACAAGCAGTTCCTGGGCAGAAAATTTTGACGTATTAAAAGAAAAAACTTTCTAAGTATTGGAAGTGTCCAACAATGTATTAGGCTGCTTTGATAAGTAATGAATACCCATCACTAAAAACATTCAAGTTGGGTAATGATCTATAAAGAATTATATAAAAGAATTTCTGCAGTGGGTGAGAAGTTGAATCAGCTTAAGCATTGGTATGCGTATCTTAGATTCCATAATTCTACAAAATGAAATTTTAGCAAGGGAGGGGAACTTTATTTCATATATCCTTTATGGGAAAGTCATCTTGACGACGTAGAATCTGACATTGAAAGGTGAGTTGGAGATTAAAAAGTGGCGATGCGAGTTAATAAATTCCAAATAGAATTACAAACATAAAGATAGAACTGTAGAAATAAACATTTATGACAAAGATGAGTTTAAAAAAAAAAGGTCTGCCTCATTGACACAAAGGGAAACTTGGAGGATGAGGGATGAGTGGGGATGGTGTGAGGAAGACTGAGTAGGAGGTAATAGAATAAAAGCTGTATCTGTGAAAAGGAGACCAACTCAAGAAAGGTACGATGAAGAGATTTTCATTGATTCAATGGCAAGGGATGGGGCTAACTGAAGAGGATCATGATGGATGAAAGGTAAATAAGGATAAGGCTAAAGTTTGGCACTGAGTTATATGGGAATAGAAGTCTGGTTTAACTAGATTTAACTATTAACTAGGTGAACTTAGGTAAATTGCTTGACTTATGAATTTAACTAGGTGAACTTAGGTAAATTACTTGACTTATGAATTTAGTATGCATATCATAGGATTGTTATGATGGTTAAAACAAGTGAATTCATGGACAGCATTTAGAAAAGTGCCCAGCACATAATGAGTACTTAACAAATGTTAGCTATGATTATTATTACGATATACCTCTGGCTAACGTAAACATTTTAATTGATGTCTAATGGTTGTAGAAAGTGTAGTACAGAGAAAGAGAGATGATTTAGGGTAGTTGCTGTTCTCAAAGAGCTGCTCCAACATGGAATCAACTTCTTTAGGTAGTGATTTCTTTTCATTATTTAAAGTTTTTATGATGAGGAGGGGAAGTCATCTATCATAATGTAAAGAGGCTTTCTACAAGGAGTGAGGAGTTGGATCATATGCCTCTTAGTGCTCTTATTTTAAAGTACTGGAATTCTAACTGATTAACAGTCAGTCTATCAGGGAATCCATGTTTTTAGTCTTTGGAGAGAAATAAAATTTAGTTAATTTCCCCTCACTTTGGGTGATGAAGCTGTATACTATTAAGAGTGTGAGCCTAGTAACAAGATTGTCTAGATTCAAATCTTGACTGGGTCATTTAATTCTATTTGTGTAAGCTTGGCGAAGGCATTTTAATTTGCCCATGCCTTGTCTTCCCAAACTGTAAAATCAAGATAATCACAATAATACTAACAATATCAATCTTATAGGTTGATCATATATACAAAGTGCTTATGAAATGCTTATGAATATTTAATATATGTTAACTATATCCTTTTTATTGAGATACAAAATGTAGAAGGTAGAAGAATAGGAAACATTAACTTTTAAAGAAAAAAAAAACACCTGTATACCTATCCTTTAAACTCTTCATACTTCCACTATTCACCCTTTGTAGTGCTCCAATCAATGGAACTAAAATTTTCAAGAGAAAAGATAGTTAACAGACTCAAGCTGAACAGTTGTGGAGTACACAAGCCATTAAAGACTCTGTGGTGAAGTATCATTCAGTTGAATTTATATTATGTGGATTTACCATTGCTCCCAACATCCACTTTTGTCAAAAGCATTTATACAGGATCTATTTGGGAATCTATATTACATATTATTTTTGGCTTCTTGAATTAAAAAATTTACCTCAAACTCCCTGCCCCAATCCCACACTCCACACCACACCCCACAACCCAAACCAGAGAGATCAGGAGCATATGAGGGACATATACTCAATATTGACACTTCTCCTATGGGGGGAAAAATCAATACCATCTTACTATTTACCAAATTAGACAAGATTATGCATAAGCTCCTCAGGTTGAATTTATTAACCTGAAATTTAGACTATGTGTCACTACCGCCTTCACATTTCTGAGCCAAACTAAAATACATAGTTTTTTAAGTCTCTGCACCTTTGCTCATCCTGTCTCAATTCTCTCCTCACTTTTGCCATTCAAGGCCTAACTCTGACCCCAATGTCTTAGCTATGTCTTTTTGGATTCCTGCGTCTATTCCACAGCCTTTCCCTTCACCATCCCCAGACTGTGAAACCTCTTCCTTCTCTGACACATGAAATATAGCACAGAATATCAAATAAAGATTTATGAGATAGTGGAAATACAAACAAGAAGAGAGGTGATATTATGGTAAATACATTTTATAAATGTTTACACGAGAGGGAACTCAAATGAAACTGAAATTTATTTATAAAAAATTGCGTATTTAATCTTGCATACTTAAACTTTAGTCACCTCCAAAGTACTCTCCATTTGATGCAATACTCCTATTGAGATGCTTTTTTCTACTGCTCAAAACAGTTTTGGAACTCGTTAATTTTGATGCCTTTTAGTGCTTCTGCTGTTTTTGGTTTTGCCTCTTCCACATTGGCAAAATGTTTCCATTTGAGGACTTTTTCATTCAGGGAAACAAAAGCAGTCACTTGGGATAAGCTTGGGTGAAAAGGGAGGGTGAGACATGGAAGTCATGCTGGTTTTGGTCAAAAACTGAACACTCAGCACAGTGTGGGCAGGTACATTGTCATGGTAGAAGAACCAGTCAACTGTTTGCTACAACTTGGGTTGTTTTTTTCCACAAATTGTTATACAGCCTTCTCAAAACTTCCAGATAAAAACTTTGGTTAACCATTTGATCTGGAGGAACAAATCTCAAGTGTACTACAAGAGGCCTGCCCTCCAAAAAAATAATTCCATTTTTGGGGAGGTCTCTTCTCATATCTTTGGCTATGGAGACTTCAAATTTGGCGCTAAGTTTTTCGGTTGTGAATAACAAAGGGGGTACTGATCAGTTGTACAATTCACAGGTATTATTAGATAAAAGCAGACCAACTGTTCAGGGACAGCATAACTTGTAAGAGGTGTCAGAAATTTCTCCCAAGTATTCTCAGACACTACAAACTGTAAGTTTCAATGAAACATTTCTGCAACACAATCTTTGGTAGTCATAATGAGTTTTATGGTAACTCTTTCTCACAATAGCCCTCAGTGACACCACACTAAAGCCTACATCTTAAGAACCACTTTAAGGTCATTAAAAGGCATGCAGGGATACATCTTTTTGCATCTCTGCCTTAACTCGGAGGTAAATTTCAGAATACCACAGAAGAATCACATATCCTTCAAACTACTTTCCCTGTATATTGTTTATCACCATTGGTTTTCTCCTGGATATTGTGGGGCAATAAATTGAGATTGCTGTCCCTAAAAGAAATGGTGTTCAGATATTCTATATGGACAAACATTAAACTAAATGCCCATGAATAAACTAGGGGGAAGCTGACACCATCTTGAGAAAATAAACCTGCTTAACAAGGACAGTTTCTGGATGCAACATACTCAGAAGTGAGCTATGCAACATACTCAGAAGTGAGCTTTGCATTCTGGAGGGACTGATGCATTTTCTCTACCTCCATCCCAGGAATCTAGCTTTTTCTTTTTTTTCCCCTAGTTGAGGTTTCACTCTGTCACCCAGTCTGCACCCTAGTTGAGGTTTCACTCTGTCACCCAGGCTGCAGTGCAATGCCAAAATCATTGCTCGTCACAGCCTCAACCTCCTAGGTTCAGGAGACCCTTCTGCTTCAGTCACCTGAGTAGCTGGGACAATAGACAAGTGCCACCATTTCAGGCTGATTTTTAAAAATTTATTTTCTATTATTTTTGTAGTGATGAGGTCTTTATATGTTGCCTAGGCTGGTCGCAAACTCCTGGGCTCAATTAATCCTCCCACTTTGACCTCCCAAAGTGGTGGGATTACAAGCATGAGCCACTGCTCCTGGCCAAATGCTAGCAATTTTGAAACAAAAGATCCCATTTTCCTTATTACCATGTTTTCTGAAACAACCTGCATCGTGCCTTCTTCTTTTCCAACCAACTCTTTTCACAACTTCTAACAAAATATTAGAGAGGATAGGTGAGTTGCCATCAATAGACTGGGAGAGAATTACACATTGCCTCCAAAATGCCTTGTAAAGAAATTGCTAAAAAGAAGATGAACCAATTGAGAATGTGTTGATCACTGTTTCTGTACATTTTGAATACATTGTTCAAGAAGAATTGAACCCCATGGTTAATTTCAGGAAAACAGGTTAAAACCCGAAGGCAGTGATCCCCAACCTTTTTGGCATCAGGGACCAGTTTTGTGGAAGACAATTTTTCCATGGACAGGGGAGCAAGGCGTTGGGGAGTGGGGGCGATCATCAGGCATTAGATTTTCATAAGGAGTGAGCAACCTAGATCCCTCCCATGGGCAGTTCACAATAGAGTTCATGATCCTATGAGAATCTAATGCTGCCTCTGATCTGACAGAAGACTGTTCACTTCCTGCTGTGCAGGCAGGTTTCTAACAGGCGATGGACTGGTACTTGTCTGTGGTCCTGGAGTTGGGGACTCCTGCCTTAGGGAATGAAAATCTTGGAGACTGCTATGCAAATACTCTGTATGTATGTACCCAAGACAAACCTGCTGAGCGATGTTTATATATGTAGCATTTCTACTTTCACAGGGCTACTGCTTCAAAATAGAACTTCCTCAAAGAAATTTTAAATCAGATTTTACTACTGATCACATTCCTGCACACTTGTACTTTCTAGTAGCTATGCAGTCTTAATCCTCTTGAAAATTTAAACCATAATTCCAAGAGTTATTAGGTTGGAAAACAGCTTCTGGGCAAATGATGTTATTCCAAAAACTTTTTACACCAGAAATAATAGTTGGATTAGTTCTGCCTCACAAATAGTCTTGAGGCTTGATTTTTAATGTAATTTAAGTATTTTGACATGAGTGTTTCTTGCTTATAAATAACAATGCCTTAAAACAAAAACAAAGAAAAAGGAGAGGATAAAGATGATAGTTATAAGGTTTTTTTAAGGCTAAATTTTGCTTTGAGCTTTCTTTTCTGTCTAGTTTAGCCTACTCTTCGGTATTTCAATTGCATTAACTAGATATTTTGATATGTACGACTCAACGGTCAATCAACATATTGAGTTCTGTGTCACGCCTTTCAAAATCACTAGTCAATGTATAGATTTTCTTTTAAAAAACTATTTTTTTCTGTTGAAAAATTACTTCTAAAATTAAAATATTTATCTATGAATTTTAATATCAGTACTGATTAAAGTTTAAAAATAGGAAAATGTTCATGCATTAAAATTCACTTGTTTAAAGAATCTGAGGTGTGTTGAATAATGAAAGAACATAAAATTCATTTTGTAAAGGAGATTCTTTAGATTCAAATGGGTGAATTTATTTGAACAAGCTATCATGCATTTTTTTTCTTTATTTTAATAAATTGCTTCATCTTTTGGATCTTTTCATTGCAATAATCACTTTTAAAAATTGAGGTATTAGGTTATAAAAATGTAGGGGGAGGGGAAATGCAGGAGAACTTTTAAATAATTTAACTCTTGGTCAAGTGTGGTGGGTCACGTCTGCAATCCCAGCCCTCTGGGAAGCTGAGGTGGGAGGATTATTTGAGTCCAGAAGTTGGAGACCAGCCTAGGCAATATAGCAAGACCTCGTCTCTACCAAAAAAAAAAAAAAAAATCAGTCAGGTTGTGGTGGTGCATGCCCGTAGTTCCAACTACTTGGGAGGATGAGGCAGAAGGATTGCCTGAGCCCAAGAGGTCAAGGCTGTGGTGAGTGGTGATCATGGCACTGCACCACAGCCTAGGTGACACAGTGAGACTCTCCGACTAAAAAAAAAAAAAAAAATTCAACTGTAGATACATCAATGAATTTATGAACATGGATTATGCTCACAACAATAAGATAACCACTTCATTTTTTAAAAAAGCTGATTATAGAAATGCTAGAAGAGTGGTAGAAGAATGTAATTTGATGCTTTTCAAAAGTTCAATATTATAACAAAGGATATCTACTGTCCATTATACAGAATCCAGAATTTACTTTCAAAGCATGCTAACAATCTTAAATCTGGAGTATCATTCTAAGTGACAGTAAAACTAAGTAGAATTCAAATAAAGGCAAAAGTTGTTACAACGTGAAATACCCAACTACCAGAGGTAAATCAACAGCAACTCTAAAGCAGTGTGTTCTCCAACTTACCACTGATATTCTCTGAGCAAATCCTGGATAAACTTGTTGCGGTGTTGTACCATATTATCCTGCCATATTATCTTTAGTTCAAATGTATTCAAAACCTCAAAAAACATTTTGTTCCTCTAGATTTTTTATACTTCAAAACTTAGAACAAAAAACGTAGATGAGTTTATATAGCAATCGATGTATATAGAAAATGCTATCATTAGAAATACTATATAAAGATGGCTATTTGATATTCTAGGTTTTACAAAAAATGTGCATTTGTCTTAAAATGAAAATAATATATGTTCTTTAAAGAAGGGTAGCTGAAATTATACAATCAAGAAGAAGAAAAATTGTACAAATCAGTCATAATCCCACAATCTAGGTAAAACTCCTTTAGAACTTTCTATATGTTCTTATAGTATTTTTGTTCTATGCTTGAAACACACTGCGTGTTGTGTGCACATGTGCATGTGCACACATTCAACAGATTCTTGAATGTTTTCTATGATCCAAGTTTGACTTCTCGTGTCATTATATAATTATTTTCAAGTGCAATTTATATTCCATCACACATAAACACCAAAATTTAGTTAACCCAGAGCCCATTTTTTAACATAGAGGTTGTTTTCAGTTTTGTTTCTATATACACGACATCCCTTTATCTATACATAACGTATGTGTTTCAGTGTATGTGTATATATATGAGGAGAACTCCCCCAAAACAAATTGTTTTAAAATTGTGTATTTCTTCTTTTTTTTTTTTTTTTTTTTTGAGTTGGAGTCTCACTCTGTCGCCCAGACTGGAGTGCAGTGGCCGCTCCCGGCCACCGCAGCCTCCACCTGCTGGGCTCCGGCGATCCTTTCGGCTCAGCCTTCCGAGTAGCCGGAATTACAGCCATGTGCTACCACGCCCGGCTGATTTTTTGATTTATTGTAGAGATGAGGTCTCGCCTGCCCAGGCGGGTCTCGAACCCGCGGCTTCGGGCAATCCACTCACCTCAGCCTCCCAAAGGCGCGGGATTACAGGCTGAGCCACCGAGCCTGGCTGTATTTATTCTTAAATGCTTAAACTTAGTCACCTTCAAAGTACTCTCTGTTTGATGCAGTACATCTGTGGAGATGCTTTTTGCACTGCTCAAAACAGTTTTTGAACTCGTCAATTTAGATGACTTTTAGTACTTTTGCCGTTTTTTGTTTCACCTCTTCTGCATGGGCAAAACGTTTTCCTGTGAGGACTTTTTTCGTTCAGGCAAACAAACAAACAAAAATTACTCAGGACGAGATCAGGTAAATAGGGAGGATGGGGCATGGGATCATGCTGTTTTTGGTGCTGAACACTCAGCACAGTGTGGGCAGTTGTGCTCATAAATCACTCATCATAAAATGGTGAATGTGTTCAAAGAATCTCAAAAAAAAATTCACTCAAACCAAATGCAGCCTCTCCCAACAACACTCGCTGGTATACCGATGCTGATGGGTTCCCCGGAACACTTACCAAGTGGGAGGAGATTACACTGCGAGGGGTCTGTCCTTCAAAAGATAATTCTGGTTTTGGGGGGTTTCCTTTCTTATACATACGTGTGTCAAAATATAACATATATATATTTGGCAAATTTCTAGAAGCACAAGCATCAACACGAACAAACTTCTAATGTGCACTGTGTGAATGACTCTGGTACAGTTATACAATTGACATAAGTAGCCACAGGAAGTGAGAGGCCTCAACTCATTGCAACATTTGTAGCATTGGTTACTGAGGCATTTTTAATCTTTGCCAATTTGCTAAATGAACTATAATCTCACATTTAATTTGCATTACTTGATTGCTTGTAAAAATCAAACATTTTATATGTTCATTCTCCGTTTGACTTCTTCCTCTTAATAATTGAATATATCTGTTATTTCTCTACTTTTCTATTAATGTGTAAGAAGTTTAAATTATATTTTAATTGCATATGTTGAACATATGAAATTGCCAATAGTTGAACAGTTGAACATATGAAATTGCCAGTAGTGGAATAATTGAATATTTTAACAGTTTTAAAACGACAATATATATTGTTCCTCCTAATGTATTACAAATGTACGTCTTAGTTTTCTGTTTGTCAATCTTGTCATTTAAGATGCAAAAAAGATTTTACATTTATGTGATCACACCTATCACAATTTTTCTTTTGTGATTACTGCCTTTGGTGTAATGCTTTAAAAGAACTTCGAACACTTGCCCCACTTATATTTACCAATACTGTCTCTTAGTACTGTTATGATTTCTTTTCTTAAGAATTTAAATATTTAATTCTTCTAGAATTTGTGTTGGTCATGATGTGAAAATTTAACTTTTCTCCAAATATTTAGAAAACTGTATTAAAACCATTCCTTCACACAGATTTGAAATGCCTGAAATGATATCTGCACCAAAAAACTTTACCATGTTAAGAGGGAAGTTAAATTCCCTAATTACTGGCCAAATATCATGTTTATACTTTATTAGGTTATATTGTATCAACATTATAAAACACCAATGACTCATTATAAAATATAAGTTACTCCTTTCAAATTATCTAAAAGATGCATAGAAAATAGAAAACATGATTCATAGTTAATTACAAATCAAGAAATATTTATTATATTTTATAATCAATCTCAGCAGTCCAACTTAACTTATTTATGCAGAATGTATTTTCTTTTACAGAATGTGACCATGGGCAAAACTTCTTCCATTAAGATGATATATAATCTAGAATTTCTGCATACTAACTTGGTAGAAAGTACTATGGAGACAGTTTGGGTTCAAAGTTTTTTCTTAAATTCAGTTGTTGTTGTAAGAACTGCTTCTTCATTACTTAATATTTAAAAAAAGACAAAAATAAGTAAAAAATAAGTAATTGCTTGCTCACATACATTAGATTAAAGGCTTTTGATCAATAGTTCATGCATTATTTTACTTGGAAGTAAAAATCTTCCCAATTACAAATAATTGCTGAACAAGAGAACAATGCTCAAGCAGTTATTAAATTATTAAGAGCCATATTTTGTCATAATGCAACACAATTTTTCTGTAACTTTTGAGTAATTTTCATTCTGTATTTTTTTTATTCAATGAAGAAGCTAAAACCTTCTATACAAAGAATTGTACAGAGACGATTTATTATTTCTAGTGTTTTATGGCTGCTTCAAGCGGTTTAGCATTGACTACTACAGTAGCAATATCTAGTTTCAAGATCAGAACAATGAACCTTCTCTACCATGACTGAATTTTGTTACATGTAAGTTGGTATACATTTTGAAATAAACTCTGCAATCTAAATTGTGCTAATAGAACTCCCCCAGTGAATTATATCTACAGGTACTTGAAACACCCAGAAGATAAGCCTAATCATTTTATGCTAACCTGTTCAGATATATATTAAATATTTGTATGTAGAGCATGAAGACAATCATGCATTATCAGGCATTTAGAAGGGTATGGTACCATTAGATTTAAAGGATTTTTAGTATCCTTTGCATGGTGTTTTCACTGATCATGTTTCATTAACATAAGACTAAACCTCAGTATATCAAAAAAGGAATCTTATTCAAGAGATGTAGGTATACAATAATAATTTATCTACAATGATTTATAAAGATTCTGAAAGACAATGAGAAACAAATAGAATAGAATAAAACAGAAATGTTGTACCTTTCAGAAAATATATGATCACAGACCAGGTACAGTGGCTCATACTCGTAATCACAGCACTTAGGAAGACAGAGCTGGGAGGATCACTTGAGGCCAAGAGTTGAGACAGCCTGGGCAACATAGTGAGTCCTCATATCTACAACAAGATAAAAAATTAGCCAGGCATGGTGGTATGAACCTGTAGTCTCAGCTATTTGGGAGACTGCAGTGGAAGGATCACCTGAACCCAGGAGGTCAAGGCAGCAGTGAGTCATGACTGCCCCACTGCTCTCCAACCTGGGCAACAAAGTGAGACCCTCAACTCAAAAAAAAAAGAAAAGAAAAGAAAAAAGAAAAGAAAGGAAGAAATAAAAGAAAATATATGATCACACGAGTTATTAAGAAATGAAGAATTAGCCGGGCTCGGTGGCTCAACCTGTAATCCCGCGCCTTTGGGAGGTTGAGATGAGTGGATTGCCTGAGCCCGCGGGTTCGAGACCCGCCTGCGCAACTTGGTAAGCCCTCATCTCTACAATAAATCAAAAAATCAGCCAGGCGTGGTAGCGCATGCCTGTAATTCCGGCTACTTGGAAGGTTGAGGCAGAAGGATCGCCGGAGCCCAGCAGGTCGAGGCTGCGGTGGCCGGGAGCCGCCACTGCACTCCAGTCTGGGTGACAGAGTGAGACTCCAACTCAAAAAAAAAAAAAAAAAAAAAAAAAAAGAAATGAAAAATTTACATCCAAAGAATGTATTCTCAGGAATTGGTTCTACTTTGTTACTAGTGAAATGCGATGGAGCTATAGAACAGGAGGAGTTAGGTGCACAGGTATGTAGCATCAGGAGCCTTTATTTGTGCAACTTAACAGTGTCTTCTTTTTTAAAGTAATAACCAGGGTTTTGATTTCAGAGGATCATTGGATTTGGCCATGGTCTTTCAGTCTTGTTAATTATTATGTGTTCAGAGTAATGCACATTTTTATCTACAGGTGGCAGACCTTTTAAAAATAAACTTCAATCATATTCAGTATTTTATTTTGGTGTTTTTTTTTTTTTTAACTGCCATCCACATTAAAATGTAAGAGTGTGCTGTTCAGAGTTCTCATTAATGTTGCACAATTTAGATGATAGATTTGTCAACAAAGTGGCTCATTCTCAAAGGTCAGTGAACCCTGTCGGGATAAATGCCTTAAAAATTGTATATTGCAGGGTAATCTTTAATTATATAGAACTCACTTGACAATTTACAGTATATTGGGATTATTTCCTTTTTGAAGCAAGAAAGCATTTTACTTTCTAGATTAGGGTGACTGAGAAAAAAAAGTGACTGGATCTGATAAATAGTTAAAGTAAAGAGCTTGCTTATTTGCAAGTAAAAGAGAAAGGTGACCAAAAGGCGTGTACAAATGACAACCACTTAGAATCACAAATTATTAACTGGCTAAATGGTTAAAGCAAATAACTACAAATGCAGTGACATTTTGAAAGAATGTTAACACAGAAGGAGATAAGCAAAACTAAACAAAAAAAATACTGCCACCAATGGTGTAACTATTATCCTCAGTTTACCTTCACAAAAATCTTAGATCTACAATATCTTTGTGAACTTTGGTATCTACAATACCAATTTTTGCTGTGTTTTTTTGGTCAATTCAGTATATAAGCTGGCGTTCAACTGAGCCCTTTTGTATCCATCATTTTCTGTAAAGGGTATTTTGACATGGAGAAGTATTTTAAAATATATTCAAATAAAACATTCGTAATTTCATAGTTTTCAAAACATGTTTCTTCTATTCAATCTAATATCCTACTATGCCTATAATGTGATAATATACTTTATCACATTTCTTAGAAAAATAATAAATGCTTATTTTACTATTTTATTATTCTTCATTTCCAATTTTTACAAGCATCTTAAATTATTGGACTTCATTTTGAAAACTGTCTCAGTTTATTTTATATTTGCAACTATATTTCTCCTTCCTAAAACATAAAACACCACTAAAAAAATGAACTATTTGCTATATTATTTTCATATTCATTTATCAGAAACATATGTACAGAATACATGTAGTTTAACAAATGGTAAGAAATCACATACCCAGGTAATAACCAAACAGGACATTACTGACACTCTCCCTCAGGTCAGAAGTGTTCCCTGACCCAAATTCTCCTCCCCTTAGCTCAACCTCTTCCCTTATACCTAGAGGTCAGCACTACCTGGCTTTTATAGTGGCATTTCCTTGCTTTTCTTCATGGTTTTACTACCTACAATGCATTCTTGAACAATATAATTGTTCATTGATACATCATCTTGTATGTATTCTGATGAGTCTCGATTTTTTCAGCTAATACTAATTAGAGCACTAAAATTCTTTCATTTTCAACACTTTGTATTGAATTTTACGATTGTTTTATAATTTTCCAACTTGCTGATGGCAATTGAGTTGTTTCCAATTTTTTGGCAAATACAAATATTTCTCTTGTGAACATTCTTGAACATGTCTTCTGATACACATATGCACATATTTATCTAGGATATTTATCTAGAATTGCTTTTGCTTGAACAGAGGCTATAAATTTCAACTTTACTACATACTATACTCAAAAGTGGTTGTTCCAATTTGCATCTCGAGAAGCACTGTGTGAGTGTTGCTGTCGCTCTGCATCCTTGCCAATGCTTTGAACTGCTAGACATTTTAGTTTTCCCTATTCTGAAGCATGTGTAGTGGGATCTCATTATGAGTTTAATTTGTGTTTCCCTAGCTAGTACTGAGATTAGGTACCTTTTCACATGTTTAGACAAATTATTAGCCATTTGGATTTCTCTTTGCCTATTTTCCTATTGGATTTTGGGAATTTTTACACAGAATTCTAGTTTTTAAAAATCTATCTGAATATCAACCTTGTCAATGATTTTGTGCAAATTTATTCTATCACTCCAGTTCCCGTCTCTTTTCACTCTTTTTATGGTGTTTTCTGATAAACAAACAAAAAGTCATGTAGGATATATGCTTTTTTTTGGTTTAAGGAATCCTTCTCTACTCCCAGATCATACTCCCAGATTTTTCTCTTAGAGTCTCTAACAGGACATTTATTGTTTTGCCTTTTACATTTAGGTTTTGACCAATTGAACTAGTTTTTGTGTGTATGTGTGATGTGAGACATAGATCCAATTTCTTTTTTTTAACATAAAAAATCAATTTTCACTGTACCTATGTGTTAAAAATTTTAGTTCTCTATACTTTAAAGTACTACTCTTACTAGAAATAAAGGTCCATATTTGCAAGAGTCTATTTCTGAGCTCTCTATTTTCTCTCATTTTTCTTGTCTATCTCTGTAGAAACATCACACTTTCTGAATTAATAGAGATTTATAATATTTGTAGGGAAAGTCCTCCTACCAATTCCTCCTTTTTAAAGAGTGTCTTGACAATTCTTTGTATCTTACATTTTAGATTAATTTGTCACATCTCACACACATGCACACAACTATACAAATAACAACAATTACAAAACAACCAGTTGGCATTTTGATTGTGATGGCATTGTACTTATAAAGTAATTTGGGACTAAGAGACATCTTTATAATATTGGATCTCTCAGTCCATGAATGTGGTATATCTCATCATTTATTTCAGTCTTTAAAAATATTACTTAATAATATTTCATAATTTTCCCCATAGAGATATCATACATCTCTTATTACTGGAAATTAGATAAATAATGCTAATATGCAGAAATACAATTGGTTCCTGTATATTATGTTATATGCATCAGAATTGTAAAACTCTTATTAACTAATATTATCTGCTAATAATGATAGTTGGTTGTTTCTTTTTCAACCATAATCACTTCATCTATTTATCTTGCTTTACTGCATTGGCAGGATTTCTAAAACTTAGCAGGGGTAATAATAAATATCTTGTCATGTTCTTGGTCACAGATAGAAAGCAGTCAACATTTTACGATCTAATACACTCTATGTTTGCCACAGTTACTGTATATCACATTAAAGAAGTTCTTCTCTGTTTATAGTTGTCTGAAAAATTTTTGAAAAAGAGCAAAAGATTATGAATTTCATTAAATGCTTTCCCTGCATTTACTGAAATGGTCACATGATACTTTCTGCTCATCTGTATTACATTGGTTACTTTCTTAAATGCTAACAAACCTTGCATTTCTGGAACAAACCAATTTTGTCACAATAAATTATTCTTTTTATGTATTGCTGAATTCAGATTGTTAATATTTTGTTGAGAAATTTTTCACTTATGATCATGACAGGAATTGGTCCATAAATGTTCTTTTTCATTTTTTCTTGTTATGTTTGGTATCAAGATTATATGATCCTTATAAAATGAGCTTAGACTGTTATATCTTCTATTTTTCTGAAAAAATTTATGTGAGATTAGACTTATTTCCTCCTTGAATTTGCCTGTGAAGCCATTTGAGTCTGGGTTTTGCTTTGTAGGGTTTTTGATTACTGAATTACATTTCTTTTATGAGTATAGAACTATTGAAGTTCTCTATTTCTTTTTCGGCAGATTTTACCATTTCATTTTTCTAGAAATGTTCCCACATCAAACTTTTTATATTTATCAACATAAAGTTATACAGAAAGTTTGTATTAGTTGTTTAATATCTGCACATTTGTTGTGATGTCTGATTTTTCAGTTCTGATATTGCTTCCTTCCCTTGTCACTTGCTTTCTTGCTCTGTCTCATCAGAGGTTTGAAAAATGTATTCATCTTTTCTGACAACCAGTTTTTGGCTTTCTTGTTACTCTTTGTTATACGACTGTTTCCTGTTGTTAATTTTGTTCTTATTTTAATTACTTTCTTCCTTCTAGTACATTGAGTTAATTTTGCTGTTTGTTTTATAACTTCTTGAGATTAATTATTTGCCTATTAATTTTTACCTTTTTTTGTTTATTGAGGTTATAAATTTCCCAGTAAATACTTTTTTTTTTTTTTTTTAAGTCAGAGTCTCACTCTGTCACCCAGGCTGCAAAGTGCACAGGCACCATTGTGGCTCCCTGCAGCCTCGACTTCCTGAGCTCAGGTGGTCCTTCCGCCTCAGCCTGGGGCGGAAAGCTGGGACTACAGGCGTGTGCCACTGTGTCTGGCTTATTCTTTTTTTTTTTGTTTTTTTTTTTTTTTGGTAGAGGCAAAGTCTTGCTATGTTGCCTAGGCTGGTCTCAAACTCCTGGGCTTAAACAATCCCCCTGCCTACCTGTGTTGGGATTACAGATGCAAGTCACTGTGCCTGGCCAAATTTCCCAGACTACTTATAAAAATTCTACAATTATTATATGTAGGATGATCTTTATTGTTTAGTCTAAAATATTTCTAATTTCCATTGCAAGTTCTTTTTAATTGTGAAAATAAATTTCTAGCTCTATTTTCATTGTTTGCAGCTCAAATTCATTGGTACAATTTCAATTCTTTGAGGAGGGTTGAGACTTATTTCTTTGTTTTTTGTTTATTTTTTGAGTTGGCATCTCACTCTGTCTCCCAGGCTGGAGGGTAGTTGTACGATCATGGCTCACTGCAGCCTCAACCTCCCAGGCTCAGGTAATTCTTCTGCCTCAGCCTCCTGAGTAGCTGGTACTACAGGTGCGTATCAACATGCCAGCTAATTTTTTTTATTATTTGTAGAGATGAAGTCTTGCCATGTTGCCTAAGTTGGTCTCGAACTGCTAGGCTCAGCCAATCTTCCCACGTTGGACTCGCAAAGTGCTAGGATTCCAGGTGTGAGCCACCACAACTGAAGGAAATGGTTGAGACCTAATTAAGATTTATTTGTTGACGTAGAATGTAGTCACTTTTTGTAATTGTTTCACGTGTGCTTGAAAATAATGTAAATTTTGCAGTTGTATGCAAGGCTCTACATATGTCCATGAGCTCATGCTTCTTAATCTTATCTTTTCAAATGTAAATCCTTACAGATTTAATGCTCTATCTTATTCTATCAATTACAAAGAAAGTAAGTTAATATTGCTGGTTTTACAGATTTGTTTATTTCTCTTGCCATTATGTCAATTTGTCCTTAATATATTTTGAGATTATGCTATTATGGGGATTTAGATTTAAAATTTTTCTGTCTTCTATTTTATTGACACTTCAATCATTTATAAAGTGATTCTATCTCCAGTAATGGTTTGAGTTTAAAAGTCTATTTTGCTTAACGACTTTATACACTAGTGTCCTTATAGAAAGTATTTGCGTGTTATGTGCTTTTTCCATTATTATTTAACTTTTACACATGAGAGATCTGAACATAACAGTTAAGAAACAACAGTGAACAGGTATAAGTGGTACTGTCAGGAATTAACCACAACAGTCTGTCTCCAGTCTGTGCTCCTAAACATCATACTGCTCTTATAAGTTCAAGGAGTAAAGTTATGTTAGGTTCGTGAGGAAAAGTGCCTCCCCCCCCCAATTTCTGCAAATATTTTCTCAGAGATTGCTATCTAATTGTGAGTTTTCTCTCAGCTTAGAGTTAAATTCTTACTCCTCTAATATTCTAAGGTAACATACAACTTTTAAAAATACTTTTAAAAAGAAAGAAAAAATTCGTAATCTAGAACTGCAGTACTCAACTTCTTCCACTCACGGAAAAAAGAAGTCTATAAAGTTTTGTTTTATGCCCTTGAAACAGGCATATGTACCAGAATCCTTCATGTGCTTGTCCAATGTCAACTGAACTGCAGCATGGTACTTTAAACTGCTCTAACCCTAAAGAGGCAGCCAAGATTTCTACTGAGCAGAAAAGCTCATTCCAACCAGACTTCAGGATAGACAACCAAAAAGAAGGGGTGCTGAACTGTTTCATCTCCACTTGAACAGAAACATACAGTATCTAAACAGAGGCATTAAGCAACCTATGTATACCTTCTTGAAGTCCATATGTTTTCTATTTCTTAAATTTTCAGATTAAATTGTACTTACTATAAAAAAATTGTAAACTATGTAGAAACCTAAACCTTCTTATGATTCCATGATGATCCAAAGCTATTTGTATTCGAAGTATTGACTTTCAGTTATTTTTTCTATTAATTTTTTGTTTGTAACATACATGTACAACATGAGTGTAAATATGTGTGTGCATGTATGTACATATGTGCCCACAAACTTGGAAATACACTGTATCTTCTGTGTAGATTTTGACTTTTTCATTTACTATTGCATTATGTCTAATTTAATGTCTTTAAAAATTCTATAAAATATCTTATTGGCTGCATAATATCCTATCATATGCGTGTACTGTACTCAGATTTATCTAACCTCTGCTCTATGGCTGAACAGTTTAGTCAATCTCAAATTCTTCCAATTATAAATACATGAAAATTAACTTAAGAGAAATATAAAATTCCATCTTGTTTAAACTGTTATCTTAGATTACTTGCAACTAAATATTTTCCTAACTGAGTAGAAATGTTGCATGGAATGTTATGAAAAGGTTTAAGTCTTTTAACAGAGATGGCCAAATCCCTTCCTGAAAAGTTGAACAAACATTCCCTTTTCTCAGCATTATTGGAAGTGTCCATCTCTGCACATTCTTGTTATAATAATATCATTTCATACTACTTTGAACTAGTTAGATAGTAAGTGGAGAATAACTGCATTTTTTTATTAGCTTTTGTAGGACAGATATATTCCTTATTATTTGTTCTCATATCTTATCTTTTATAGTAAGATATTAGTGTCTTTCTTATAATATGTAATTGCTCTTTATATTGGAAATTTGTCATAGTTATTAGAAGTAGTATTTCCAATTTGTCATTTGACTTTAAATTTTACTTATATTGATGTTTTTGCTTATAAAAATATAGAATATTTGTTTGCAATAATTCATTAGTGCCTTATTCCACTTTTGTTAGCATAAGAATCCATTATTTATTTTGTTTTATTCTAATTATTTTGTTTCATTTGTCTGTAAATAAATGTTTTATTTATAAATATTTTTAAAATATTATTTAAGATTTTATCAATTTATTTTTTAAGGACAGTAAAAAAGGGCTTTCACACATATACTTGTATCTTGAAATGCTAGGGCCATATTAAGAGTTGATTTCCGAATAAGTAAATTTTAGGTCACCATACAAGAAGACCACTCTCCCATTATTCTTTTTATGAATCAACACAAAAAGATTTCGTTTTCGATCTTACTAGGAAAAACCTCTTCTGAAATAACAGAATCCCTTCCTTCCAGCCTTTTGTGCTGTTACCCACATGACAGAGAGGTAGCCAAGGGATTATAAAAGGATTTTCAGCCCTAGGTCTGTGGTCAAACTTTCAGTTCCTGTTCCCAAGAGTACAACATTTTGAAAAGACAAACAAGTATTTCATAAATGAACACACTAAATTTTTCTGACAGTAAATTGGAAAATATTTGTGGGGCCTCAGCAATATTACATTTTTGTATGTGTTAAGAGAAACATGCCCTAGAATGCTTAATAGTCTATAGAAATTTTCTAAAATGTGTGACCTACCCATTATAATCCAAAATATTTCTTTTGCAGCAACAACAAAAAAATAGCAACAAATGTTTCAAAAAACATTTTTCAGTAGAGAAAAGAAGCTTTCACAACTTCAAAAACAGTGTATCTCATTAAGAAAATGAAAAGAAAAGAAATGTTGCTATCATCTGCCAGTTTAGAGACATTACCTTCATAATGAGTCTCAAAATTATAATTATAAAGCCAGTTGTCATCTGAATATAAAAGACTATGTACTATACTTTTATATGCATATGTTTTATATTTTTTTACTTATAAATTAAAAATAAGAGAAGGCATATAAACTTCCATTTTTTGTGAGGCAGCAAATGTAATAATCGATTTTTCAAAAGTACGTATTATGTGTTTATGAATATACCTTTTTCCTACCCAGTGCGGTGCCAAAATTCTCTGTTCAGCTTTCAGAATCTTGTAAACAGATTCAAACAGGAATCATGTCATCAGCAAGAGGAATGCTGGAAAAATAAAAGTAGACTATTATCAGTGCATTGTTTTATTTAGTAAATATACCAACTTGGGAGTAAGAGTTATTGAAGGTTTTCAAAAGAAATTTAAATCTATATATGTAAAGTTATATACAAACCATTAAGAATATATGTAATATTGATATGTAAGCATAAGTTTACATATATAAATGTAACAAAATTATGGTTTGCAGATGAAGATGCATTATCTTAGCATGATTAAAACCACCAGAAGTAATCTAAAAATTCTGAAGTTGTTTATTTGGTATGATTTTCATGTAAATATTCTGCAGATACTTTAGGACAGAGTGCATTAAGGTAGATTCTTGTTTCTTGGAAAGATTTATGAGATGTTTTCAGGTGTTCTCTTAGGCCTCTTCCTTGATGTGATTCAAATGTATGATAGCAAGGGTCAATGCAATAATTAAGTGGGAGTCATTCAGCCATTTTTTCACTCGTATCCCCTGCTATGTATCTCTATGAAATTCAGAAATACTGCTCTTGCCACTGTCATGAGTGAATAAAATTCTGGCTTTGGTACCAGTGCCCCCAGGCTAGACAAAAATAAGCCCCAATCATTGTCTAAGAGTCCCAAAAATCAGACTTATGAAAGCAAGAAACAATACATATCCGGAGTCTTAGCCCCAGCTCCAGCTGGGTCTCTCCAGTATCAGTTCAATTCAAGGAAAGTTGACTAATGCTTTTGTGTTCATTTTTATAACATCACAAGTTATTCAGTTTGATCTCAAGGTTTATGGTATTTGAGTAGTCTTATGACCATGCGATGTCTTCTGGAGCACAAGTGGTATAGAGGAATTTTACTTCATTCTAATATCAGAACTTTTGTTAATAAGCACCGAAATTCAAAAGTCACCACAGTGACAAAGAGAAAAACCCACATTACTTCTTTAATAACTCCACTGAAGCCATATTAGCGAATTAGTTTACTAATCACGTCATATAGAGTATTCCACCATGAGAAAGTTATCATTAAATATGCTAAACATCAGAAATTATGTTGCTGAAGTAAAATAAAGGCTGTTTATACACAGTCAGTGAATTTTTAAAAAAATTCTGTTAAAAGTTTTACTTAAAAGACCCACAAACTCCACTTTTTTGGGGGGGGGGGTATTCTGGGATTTATTGAGAGCCAAGAGGCCCTCTATTTTTTTCACATTTCACATCTGACATTTAAAGATGACATGTAAAGAGATTACTATGGTTGAGTTTACTTGAACATGAAACAGTGAAATTTTATAATATCACATATTTGGGTGACACAGAAATTCACAGGTGGTAATTTTACCCACAAGAGGGAGCTTGTATTTTTATATTTTTATTACAGAACTTGAAAAACTTGAATTAAAATATGAAATTCTAAATATGTTAACATCTTTTTATGTCAAGTCTAGTTTTGAGGTAATCAGATTTCAACTGGCATATTTTTCTTCAAACATATCAGGATGGTAGAAGATTGGAAAGATAACTGGAATTTTAAAAAGTGTCTTACCTATATTATAATTAGTTTTTTTTTCAGATATAAGAATGAAGATGTAGCTGCCAAAACAGCCTAAGAGAAAATTCTTTTTAGGTAGTAGTAACATTAGGTGTGGGAAATTGACGACAATTATTTTAAGAACTCTGCACCCAAATTTAATTAAATAGCAATGAAATGATATTTCAGTCATTCTCTTATCAGAGAAAGATTGCATAAACCAGTAATTTTTAATGTATTCATAGAACAGGAAACCTTACTTTAAAAATTACTAAGATCCTCAGTATAACTAATACCACTTAAAATGCCAAAAAGAATATTGTAACTGGCACGTCACTCTCATGAATTTTCCTCTCTTAGAGTTCAGAGAAAAAAAAATTTTTCCTTAAAGAAAAAAAAATCTAAGTTATATTCCTTCATATTCTATAATCTCCCTAAATATCTTAAGTTACTAAGACTCTCTAAATAAATAAATATGCTCTGGGTTTTGTAAAAATAAAATGAAGTCATTGACAGAAAAACTTTATTTTTTTTTTTAAATTGGCAACTCTTATCAACACTGAGTGATCTATCACATTCAGAGACACAACAATAACTGAGCTGAAATTTGTTTTCTGACCCCCTGTAAATGCCGAGAAGACAGATGATAAGAGGTCTGTCCCTTTCTCCCAGTGTCCTCATCTCAGCTTCTAGAAGATATTATATAGGGGGCAGGGCTTTGAGGAAGAAGGGGTTAATCACTGCTGCTCTTTCTTCTGGAATTTCCAACCTACCCATTAAATCATTGTTTTTTTTCTCCCACTAGGGACTGTGAATCTAATGGACCTAAAATCAATACCTTATAAATGACATAAAAAATATATTCATTTTATGGACTAATGTACCCTAGTGTCTGAATTCTATTTACACCCTCTACTTTAAAAAGGAATGACAGACCCATTTCTGCCAGTAAAAGGTTACTCAGTCACTCTGGTGACATGCTGCAGAATGCACTGTCATACTAAAGTACAGCACGAGGGAAAGATTGGTGCTTGCAAAACCACTATTATGGAAACTTTAAGCATGGTGCAGCAAAATTGTATTTGAAAACACAGCCAAGGAGGAGCACGCAGGTAGCTTTAAAGATGTTAGTTATGTTTGAGGGTGGTTTGACAGGTCTCTGATTCATCACTTGTTTCATGCCATACATATATTACACAAAATTTTAAGTGTATCAAATATTACATATAATATTTTTAAAGCAAGCACAATTTCCATTTAATAGTGCATTCTATAATGATTGAAAAACTGGATAATACAAATCCTAAGAGATAGAAATCCTCACTAAGGTGCAAAGAGAGATTAGCCAAAGAGACAAAGTGTGAGATCAAGCTACATTAAACCACAGGTAGAGGCAAGCTCTGGGGACGCAAAGAGTATTTCATTTATCAGATACAGCAGGGAAACAACTGGGAAAAGGTGACTATCTCTTGTTTTTTGTTTTTTTTAATATTGGGAAAATATACTGATGAGAAGGTTTTATATCTATGGAATACTCTCCAAACCAAAGGCCTCAAATACATCAAAAGCCATTCTTATCACTCGGAAAGTATTATGCTTATTTTGTTTTTAAAACTCAGCTCAGTTTATAATACATAGGTAACTTTATTTTGGGAATATTTTCTTCTACCTTCAATATTTTTAAGACATCAAATATAAAGCAACTCTGTAAAATGCAAAGAGACCTTCAATGCAAAGATAAAAGTATGGGGGATAGGGAGGAATAGAGGTAAAGATTCTTTCTTTAAAAAAAAAAAATCACCCAAGTTACATTTTGTTTCAATAGGTACAGATCTAAATAGTCAGAGAGAATAAATAAGAAAAGCAACTTTAAGACAGGTAGTTTTTGAGAGAACTCTAGCAACAGGTCAGCATGAGATTTCCTGTTCAGTTTCACTGGCTTAAAATCAATACAGTTATAAAATTAAAAAAAAAAAGAAAGAAAACTGTTGTTCTTTATTCCATTTGCCCACCAGAGTCATTTATCCCCTATTAGATAAAGTATAATAGACTCTACGGAAAGGGTCATTGGCCTTCCATTTAATGATATTGCCAGCCCCAATCTGCATTTTCCCGGCAATGTCCCTCAACACAGAATAAATGGCTGATCTCTTCACAATAACAGCTGATTTCTATTTATTAAGCTAAAAAGGTCACCATTTTCTACGGCTGGGCCGCCCTGCACTATTGATAATTTTATGCATAAACAAATGGCAAATTTGTGCCACATAAATATGCATTAGCAATTACTTTTTCCTCGGGCAACGCTCACCGCATGCAAATGTGTACCTCGCAGGGCCTGGTAGCTTTTGTTTTAGCTCTTGAACAGTGAAACAAAAGAGCACAATAAACAATTTTAAAATTGCCAATCAATAAGCAATGCAAATGCAAAGGTAAATGGCAAGAAACTTGCTCAGAAACCACAAAACAAAAGTGAAGCGGGAGGGGGGATGGGGGAAAGACTTTCTTTTTCATATGATTTCATTTCTTTCTCTTTGATAATGAAAAGGCTAAAGTACTCTTGACACAAAACAGCTAGCTAGGCTGGTACTAAAGCAGATGCCAGATGGGAAAAGTCGAAAATATACACATGTTGAGTAAACACACACACACACACACACACACACACACACACACACACACACACACACACA
>NW_007232864.1:0-8105 GCF_000164805.1 Carlito syrichta
TGTGTATATATATGGAGGGTGCCAAAAAAGTATACACAATTTAAGAAAGGAAAAAAAATATTAAAATTGTAATGCTCAATACACAGTGATAACAAAAGATGAATCCAAGTTACATTTGACTTCTGCAAGTACAAGAGCTGCTCAAAGTGGTTCCCATCAGCATCCAGACACTTCTGATGATGGTGAACGACTGCAGGACTTGTTCCTGGGCAAGGCCTCCCAGATCTTCCCTTGTGCACATCACACACGATCCCATGCATCTCAAACTTATCATAAACATGTGGAAATTGTTAAGCATGTTGGAGGTTCTGTTGCATACTCACGCCTCCGTTGTCACACTTCCACAATGCTTTCAATTTCAAATAACATTTCAAAGTGGTCTTGTGCACCTCTAAAAACCGTACTTCCACCATTTTCTTTGACTATACTGCCTATCGCATGGTGATCCTAATATTCATTTGATAAATGCTATCTCCTTATTGAATGGCATACTAAACTTTGCTACCATAATTCAATTCAGCTTTGAACAGTAATACATAGATAATATCCCTTAAAACATGTATATATTTTTGCCCCCTCACCCCAGTATGTACTTGAATACAGGCTGTAAGCTTTGCAAAAGGTAGTTTCTTCTTAGATTAGTTAGGTGGGTGCCAAAAAGAAAACAGGTAATTTAAGGGACAAGAAAGCATTTTCAGAAAGTCTCCAACAGTCAAGTTCTCGTCATGAACAAACATGTCACAAGCTTACAGTGTTCCAACATATTACAAAAAGATTTGTGAGGTGTAGAAGCGTTCACCCTTGCATGATGACAGACACTCCCATGCATGGACAGAAAGATTTACAAAAACACACTGCTCTGCACAGTGCAGACACCTCTGATAAGACTTTAAATCTTCCCAGAGGGAAGCACACTGGGGTGAGGGGTTGAATGCAGCTTATTTTATTTAGCTTCTTATGTTAACAGATTAGAGAGCACCATAGCTCAGTTAGGTTCAAGCCACCCAGAAGTGACTACAGATTCAATGAGGCTTTGAACAACTTGGTAGGGAACCAGTGGCATTCACCCTTTCTTCCTCTTTGTAGACAAGAACAAAGTAGCAACCAGAAGCATGCCAGAGCTTATTCCAGGTACAAATGCCAAGAAGCAGTGATAACATTTTTTCTTACGTTTGGTATTAATTGATCTTTAAAGATGGAGTCTTGCTCTGTCACCCAAATTGAGGTGCAGTGGTGTGATCACACTCCCTGCAGGCTCAAACTCCTTGGCTCCAACCATCTTCCTGCCTTAGCCTCTCCAGTAGCTGGGCTAAGGGCTTATGCCACCACGTCCACTATTTTTTTTAATTGTGTAGGGACAGAGTCCTTCTATGCCACCTAGGCTGGTCTTTATCTCCCAGCCTCAGGCAATATTGACACCTCAGCCTTCTAAAGTATTGGGATGATAGGCATGAGTCACGGTGCCACACTAGATATAATGCCACACCAAACATAATTGACACTGAGTTTGATGGATGGAAACTGAAACTCAATAGTATGTTTTGCATATATTATGTATTTGTGAAGTTAGCAAGAAAACTATAGAAATAGTGGCAATGTTTGTTCCTGTGATGTTGAATTAGTGCTCCTGCACACGTCTATTCGGAGTTTTGTGACATAATATGGTAAGATTATTATTCCATCTTATTGCAGTCACTGTATTTGTCCTCCTTCATTACAAAACTGTAGGCTCAGTCTTTGTGTTGTGGCCTAAATGCTCTGATGCAAAGAAGACTTTCAAATAAATTATCTTCATTGGTATTAATAGAATAAAGGTGAATTACTTTTATTTGAAGTATTATTCTTCTTATTCGGGTTGGTCATCCCAGCTTTCCATTTACCATTATATTCATCATAAAATCAACCAAATACTTAACAGTTCCACACTGAGGGACATGATTACATATCCCACTGTATCTGACCAGAAGATCCACTGTCTGATCCTGGAAATGATATGTGTTAATTTGCCGTGTTTCAGATTGGAAGTTTGCGTGTCATGAAATCAACTGAGGATACTAGTGTCAGAACTCTGACAATCACGTCTCAGTGATTTTTCAAATTTATATGTAGTCAAAAAATCCTTTGTTCAAACATCACCTTAACTGGAAATGAAATGTGTAAAGTGAGGAAATGGCAGCAGCTCTGATTAAGGGACAAGAGATATGGTTGCCAGATGTGACTTCTGAGCTTCCAAGGAACATCCGAGGGCTTAACCATCTGCCTCCTCCACCCACAGAAGGATCTGGTGCCAGGAGACAGAGACATTCCTCTGCATGTGAAAGGTAGAGCAGGCCAAGGTCAAGGTCTGAGTCTTAGTCCAGACTTGGTCTTTACTTGCTCCATAGCATGAGCTTCAGGAGAAATGCAGAATCATCTTTGCGAGTCTTATTCCAATCCTGTGGCTATGACCTCAGGCAGTTTCTTGATACTCCTCTGACACATTCAGTCCTGTTCTGCTCCTCCTCAGACACATTTGATGGTTCTTCATTGCCCAGAGAAAAAGCCTGGGTTCATTGCTATGCCACCAAAATCCACACTGGTTAGGCCTCTGTGTCCCTTGATTGCACTCCTTGATAAATCCTGCACGCAGCCTGGTCACCATACTCAGTGTCTCCTGAAACTCATATTTTACTCACATTCTCTATCTATCAAAATCCAAGTCAACTTTCAAAGTCTGGTTCAAGTCATTGTACTCTATCCTCATTGTCAGAATAAATCACTTCCTCCTTTGACTTCTGAAGTCTTAATCCCTTGTATCAGTAAGGTTCTATTCAGGAGACAGAAACCATACCACCTATGGTATGGTGGTATGGTTTAATATAAATAATTCTTGCCAGGTGCAATGGCTTACATCTGTAATCCCAGGGTTTGAGGGCCAATGAGAGAGGAGCGCTTGAGCCCAGGAGTTTGAGACCAGCCTGGGCAGCACAGCAAGACCTCGGGACTATAAAAATTATTATTAATAATAATAAAAATAAGCCAGGCTCGGTGGCTCAGCCTGTAATCCTGCACTTTGGGAGGCTGAGGTGAGTGGATTGCCAGAGCCCGTGGGTTTGAGACATGCCTGGGCAACTTGGCGAGACCTCATTTCTACAATAAATCAAAAAATCAGCCGGGCGTGGTAGCGAGCGCCTGTAGTTCCAGCTACTCGGAAGGCTGAGGTGGAAGGATCGCCGGAACCCAGCAGGTCGAGGCTGCGGTGGCCAGGAGCATCCACTGCACTCCAGTCTGGGCAACAGAGTGAGACTCCAACTCAAAAAAAAAACAAAGCAAAAACAAATAAATTTAAAAAAATAAAAATAAAGAATTACTAAGCAGGTAATGTTTTGTGTTGAACTGTGTGCCTCTAAAATTCATCTGTAGAAGGCCTAATCTTCAATATCTCAGAATGTAATCTTGCTTGGAAACAGGAGAAAGACCCCCAAAAAGCAAAACTGTCTTTTGGAGAGTGGGTTTTTTGTAGTACAAATGCCCCCCACTAGGTAAGTGGCTTAGGAACCCATCGGCATCAGTGTGACAGCTAGTGTACTGAGAGGTTGCGTTCAGCTTCAGGGAATTTTTGTTATGATTCTTTCAACACATTTGCCCATTTCATGATAGGTGATTTACAAGTGTGTCTGTCCACACCATTGAATGTTCAGCAGTTTTTGACCAAAAGAATCAGGAACCTAATGCCCCACCTTCCCTATTCACCTGATCTCATTGTAACCAAATTTTTCTTTGTTTCCCCAGATGAAAAAAGTCCTCTAAGTGAAACATCTTGCCAGTGTAGAAGAGGTGAAATAAAAAATGTCAGAGGCACTAGAAGGTACCAAAATGGATGAGCTCAAAAACTGTTTTGAGCAATGAAAAAAGTGTCTCAATAGATATATTACATCACACAGAGAGTATATTAGTGGTGACTGAAGTCTAAACATGTAAAGACAAATACAAAACATTTTATAAATAAATGCCTTTTTGAGGCCCCTCCTTTTAGAATTGCTTTGGATATAATTAAAGATGATGTCATATTGGAGCAATGTGGGTCTCTAATGCAATATGACTAATGTTCTTATAAGAAGAGGAAATCTGGGCACAGACAGCAAACAAAGAATGAACCAGGTGAAGATGAAAACAGAGATGGGGGTGATGCATTTACAAGTCAGAGAATACATAAACTGCTGGCAAACCCCCAGTAGCTGGGGAAAGGCATGAACCAGATTCTCCCTCGAAGTTCTCAGGAGAAGCAACCCTACTGACACCTTGATTTGGACTTCCTGCCACCAGAACTGCCAGACAAGACACCTCTGTTCCTTAAACCTCTAAGTCTGTGGCATTTTGATACAACAACCTGAGCAAACTAACATGTTATGATGAATTTTCAGCTAGTTCACTGAAAAGGCAAAAAGAGAACAGGAAGGTATTGCAGAGGCAAATAAAGGTAGCAGCTTCCACCCCACAGGGGATGAAAAAAAGAGGGAGGACACAGAGGAGGAACCCACAGACCTGAGACTCAAACCTGTGGGATGGGTATGCGCTTGGCTGAATCTGGGCTCGCTGAGGAGCCTGAAGACCCGGCTTGGTGAGCATTGGACACCAGGAAAACTGGACAAACTTTTGCCTGGTGATGTCACGTGGTTGTGGCAGCACTGAGGGTGATGGGAAGGGATCTGGCCAGGAAGGAAGAAGCCACAATGGAGAGATGAGATTTGCAAAGTCCTGGCTCTGTACTGCAGAAGACATGGTATTGAAACTGAGAGACAAAGATGTAATGAGCACATATCCTTCTTAGCACTTATTTTTGCCTTGTAAAATAACTGTCTGTATGTGTTCAACCATCTACTTTAGTGCTCAATGTAGTGTAACTTCCCCCCAGCACATGATATTGCCTTTTTCTTTCTTTCTTGAGTCAGGGTCTCACTCTATCACCCAGCCTGGAGTGTAGGGGCACAATTATGGATCACCGAAGCAACAATCTTCTGGGCTGAAGAGATTTTCCTGCCTCAGCCTCCCGTGTAGCTGGGACTACAGGTTTGCACCACCATGCCTGGCCAATTTCTCTATATTTTTCATTTTGTAGAGATGAGGTCTCACTATGCTGCCTAGGCTGGTCTCAAACTCCTGAACTCAAACGATTCTCCCACCTCAGCCTCCCAAAATGCTGGGATTACTGGCATGAGCCACCCTGCCTGGATGTTATTGCCCATTTCTTATAGTGGCAATCGAAGAGACCTCAGTGAATAAATTAATAAAAGGAAAAGGAGAAAGGAAGGAGGGAGGGAAGGACAGAATAGGATGAGAGGAAGGAAGAGGGAAGGAGGCAAGGAATAGTTGGTTACAGTTGTGTGCTTCTGATGACCCTATGACACCCTGAGCTGCCCCAGGAGTGCAGAGAGTTGGGACTTCCATGAGGTCTTGGAGGAGAGGGTATAAGGAAGGAGACATCATCGATCAGCATGTCTGTCTGCCCCTGGCCCAGCATGGGACCTGCCAAAGAGATGCCAGGTTCTTGTCCTGAATTT
This sequence comes from Carlito syrichta, assembly GCF_000164805.1. Classification (NCBI taxonomy): domain Eukaryota; kingdom Metazoa; phylum Chordata; class Mammalia; order Primates; family Tarsiidae; genus Carlito; species Carlito syrichta. Next base: position 5,541 of record NW_007232864.1, read on the forward strand.
ATGACACACCTACTGAGCGACCTTAGATGAACTCAAACCTAGAGATAATGTCAGAATGTCTCCCGCTTGTGAGACGATCACTGATCCTTAACCACCCTCTCATGGCCATAGTGGTGATGCATGTGCTGGTGTAGTTAGCAGCTGATGGGAGGCAGGAGTTGGCTCACATGTTCTGGCTTCATGGCAACAATTTCTTGGCCATACCCAATGCATACATGGTAAGCCTTGGAACCCACATACATTTGCATGGTGGGCTGAACCACTGTAGGTTTCCTCTCTTACAAAACCTAGAATATGGGGCTTGGCTGACAACCTTGAAACATGCATGCCAGAAATGATGTCAAGATGGTGGGGTTGGCACACCTACTGCATACAGTAGGAGCAACATGCTGCCTCCTTTGCTTAGAAAAGTATTCAGTCAGTTTATTGACCACCTGAGAATCAATGGGGAGAAAGGGGGTGTCACTTGGGACCCAGGGTCGTCTTAAATGTGCTGGTTGTCTCAAATGTGCTTTCTTCAAATGTGAGATTCTTCTTATCTAGTCTGTATATAAAGTCAGACAAACTCGAGTTTTATTTTTATAGATGAATAAACTGAATCAAGGTGGCAAATTTAACTTTATAATAAGAAAAATTAAAAAGCTTTAGCATACAGTATATCTGTATCATATATAGATACAGATCATTCTACATGTGACATATTTTCATTTTTGTTTAATAGTGAAGAGGAGAAACTCCAGAGCTTCTTCTATGAACTTTTGGCCCAAAGATAAAGGGCATATTTCAGTGTCAGCAATGAATGTAGGTCCAGTGAGTGAGCTCTGGTGTTGCCTGGGTGTACAGAATACAGGTGGTCAAGGGTGGCCGTGGATGGTCATGGATGGTACCATGGTTTGATTTGCACCCCTCCAAGCTCATGTGTTGAAGTTTCCACCTCCAGTATATCATCATGTCTCCATATTAGGATATAAGGGCTTTGCAGAAGATATTAGGTTAAAATGAGTCCTTTAGAATGGACTTTAATCTGACTGGTGTCCTAATAAAAAGAGGACATCTGGACTCACAGAAAGATACCAGGGACATCCATGTGCAGAGGACAGGCCATGTGAGGACATAACAAGAAGGCAGCTGGGTGGTCTGCAAGTCAAGGAGAGAGACCACAGAAGGAATCAACAATGCCAACACCTTGGTCTTGGTCTTTGAGCCTCCAGAACTGTTAGACAACAAATTTCTGTTGTTGAAGCCCCTCCTTTCTGCCAATGGTACTTGTCGGCAGCAGTGCTAATAGATGGAGACAGATGGGCAGAAGTCTCTTGGCCTCTTCTGAACTTGACTCTGCCATCAGCAGCATCTGAGAAAGACAAGGAAGACAGGAAAGGGAGCCCCTTCTTCCCCAAACCTCCACAGGAATGTGTGTCTCCCCTAGAGCATTTTGGTTGACATACCCATAGCCACTGTGGAAACGTAAATTTTCTCAGTGCAGGAGATTAAACTCACCTAGCTCTGTCCACTAAGAAGCATCCTAGGTCACATGAGAAGTCATGATTCACCTGCCAGTCACTCAGCTTATTCCTAAGAGAGTGGACCACAGGTCCCACAGATTCCCACTGACGCGAAGAGCACTTCAGAATGGAGCAGGTGGCACTGGGGTTCCATCTGAGCATCCTGCTATCATCATGAGGACATTGAGGGCGGGCTCTGATGTGCAGGGGCATGGGAGTAGACCTAAATAAATGCAGAGGACACAGAAGGGCAGCTTCCCGATCTGAGAATGCTGCCTAGGTTGTCCTCCTTGGTCATGAGTGGGTCACATGTTATGGGCCAACTTTCCCATAAGAAGTGTGTTGGGGAGAAGACAACACTCCATCCTCCTCCTCTTCCCGTCCCCACACACTGTTTCTACTTTTCACAAGCATGCATGCAAAGTTGGCATAAAATGGTGAGGTCAGGTGGTCTGGAGTCCCTCTGTAACTTCTCACACTGCAAATGTGGGAATACAACTGCTGGGCTACAGCAAGGACAAAATGGTGTAGCAGCTCTGGAAATGGCTCTGGTGACATTTGAGTGAGGGATGAGGTCAGAAAAGGACAGATCAAGGGCTCCTGAGTCATGGGATATTTCTATGTGGCCTGGTGGCAGGGTCATTTCTTCTTTGACTCATTTCAAAACCTGAAGTTTTCCCTAAGAATACTCTTGGAATCTGCTGGTAGACTCTGAAGATCTTCAGAACTTCCCAGAGATGTTCTGCTGAGCTTGTAAAGTCTGCTAACCTTGGTGACACTACTCAGTAGGACATTTTTATGAGGCTGCTGTCTTTCAATCCAGTTGAGTAGATTTTAACCCATGGACATGTGACTTCTAGTGGATACACTCATTTAAAGCCTGGAATGCATACACTCAGGAGATGCTTTGTGGGTGTATGTTCATCAATAGATTTTCTAAAGGGATTTCTAGTAGGCAAGTGTTTATCTTTAATAATGTAGGTGGTTGGCCGGGCTCGGTGGCTCAGCCTGTAATCCCGCGCCTTTGGGAGGCTGAGGTGAGTGGATTGCCTGAGCCTGCTGT
>NW_007232864.1:8125-16363 GCF_000164805.1 Carlito syrichta
AAGGGTATGAAGTAAATTTATAAATAAGTTTTAAAGATGCACTTATACAGATCTGATTCTTTGGAAGATGTTGCTGCAACCATTATTATGTAATAAAGTTTGTGTTATAATGTAACCACTATTGGTTGTTACAATTTCAAAAGCAACATCTATGATAAAAGTCAGGTATTCTAAAAAGGGACAAAAATTTAATAATTTTTATCAAAGGATATTTTCCCTTTTTGTTTATTTATATATTTTTCTGAGACAAAGTATCGTTGTTTCACCCAGGCTGGAGTGCAGTGGTGTAATCATAGCTCACTGCAGCTTCCCTCTGCTAGTCTCAAGTGATTCTCCTGCTTCAGCCTCCTGAGCAACTGGGACTAGAGGTCCCTCCACCACATTCAGCTATTTATTTTTATTTTTATTTTTTTAGAGATGGGATCTCACTACGCTGCCCAGTCTCAAAATGCATTTTCCTATAAGTCCCTCTCTATTTTCCTGGGTATTATATGAATAGCATTTAACATTTATGTGACAATGGTGCCCAAGACTGCATTTAAAGCCATTTGTTTATTGAAATACTAATGACAATGACAGTGAGATTCAGCCATGCTGATTTGAGGTGTTCCTATTTCAGAGACGGGGTGAAATGCTCTGACCCTCCCTGCCCCATACATGCATTCTCTCTGATGAAATTCCAACCTGTGGGAAGAGGAAATTCTTGAAGTAGCATTACAGGTACCAAAAATGTCTGAAGGAAAGTAACTTGAGAGCCTTTCAAAGAATGGCATGGCTTAAAGTTATTTGCTCTTGTTTTGGAAAACAGGAAGAAATGGTGTTGTTTCACATTTTAGGAACTAAGGTTTAAGGTCACAGTCTGAGACATGGCACTTTCCACTCTCACCAAGTCTGATAAATTCCTGCTACTAGTATGGATTCCTCAGGGGGCAGAGGGGTGCAGGGGACTCAGAGGCTTGACTGGAGTTCTTCTGAGGGCAGCACCGACTCTTTGTAAACAGCCATCATCAAGTAAGTCTCCTAATAGACAACTGACCTGCCTTTGGGGAAAATAACACTGAAAACAACCTGGAGTAAGTTTTAAGGTGAACTTGACTTACTTGGCAGTCAGAAGATATCAATTTCCAAAGGAACTTTGGCACATGCGTGTGCATTACAGAAGACAATCTCTGGTGTGTAGACCCCACCCTCCCAACAGCAGACCAACTCACATCTCAGTTTCTGTTTGAGTAGGACAGTCACATTTTCAAAGACTTAAAATATAACCCTCAGACATGCCTGATTTTTAACTGTAATGTCCTCATAACAGAAGTTCTTATCAGAGATCTGCATGTTACTTGGCAAACAAGACGGTCTACTTGTTAAACAAATAATACATTAGGTAAGTAAATTCAAGTGAGATTATTCTAATTAAATATACACTGCTATTGAAACATAATTTCTATACGGCCTAGTTAAAGAAGAATAATCTCTTGTTCCTGACAAAAAAGAAAGTTTTAAAATGATCCCCTGGTGGCTGGGAGAATAGATTTACACACAATCCACAGAGGTCATTTCAAGAAGAAAAAGATGACAGACAATGCAGGGAGCAGGTATATCACTCCCGGAGACTGTCACTAGGGTATGGGCTTTAAGGTTCTGGGTCAAAGATAGGGAGCTGGTAGAAGCAATGATGACTTTTGGGGTTGAGGGAATAGGCAGGCTCACACAGGCATGGGGAGTGGCCTAGCCCAATTTTGGCTAGTCTTTCAGGGCACCGTGTGGAAGGCTACCCGAGGCCAGCGCAGTCCGACGACCACAAGGCTTGGGCGAAAGGAAACGTCACTTTGCTGCCTGTGCCGAGCCACGCCCAGCCCCCTCTAATGGCGTTAGGTGCCACAGGCACAACAACACGGATGAGCCCAAAATCCCCGCAGGCTTTGATCCCCTTGTCTACACACACTGAGAGCTGACAGTTGCTGCGTGGCCGCCCCTCTTTCATTTGTCAGACAGAGTTTGTGGGTGCACATGGGCAGGCAGCTACACCTGTACTTGAGAATTTACATCGCCTTGCTCGGGGATGGCATTGATTATGGATGGGTGAAATACAAGCACAAACTATTTAAAAACTGAATGATGGAGGCTTGCAGGAACATGGCAGAAAAACAAATACAAGTGCCGCTGGCACAGTGATTTTACCTCTGCCCCTGAGCAATCATCTGATGATATTAAATTATGAGCCCTGGAAGTCCTCGCGCCACTGCCTTGGTTCACATTGGAGGCATAATGAAAATTTTCTGGTTAATTAAGGGGAGGTTTATAAAATACTTAGGTTGTGCACACGCATGTGATTCGCGTCCTTCCACACTGGGGGCAATTCGCATCCTTCCACACTGGGGACAGCATCCTCAAGGCACTCCAGGCCTGGATACCGTGGCCCGTTCCTCTGCCCAGTATCCGAGGGAGGATTCGCTCTGCCTGCAGTGCTCAGGGGAGCGCCGTCCCCAGGCAGCCCAGGCACTCACTCCCGCCCTCCTGTGCTTCTGGACCTTTCCTTCAGGGTTTTCCCTGGAGTCGCTCCAGGCATGTCCTCCCGCCACCTGCCTCAGCTTGTTCTGCCTGCAGCGCCATGCTCACTGCAGCCCCATCCCCTTGGGGCACTTAAGGTGCACTATTCTAACCTGGGGTCAATCTGGGGATGCCTGGCCCTGCTTGGCACGATGGTGCAGGCTGGGCACCCAGGAACTGGGGCCTTGGGAGCAGTGCGGTCGCCACAGGGAGACCCCCCAATGTCTTAACCTGAAGCCCAAGGGACGAGGGTGGTAATTGTGCATGACCCCATGGGTCTCGGCCACTGGGGACTGCGTGACACTCGCTAAATTGTCTCAAAGAGAGAGTGGCTTCCCAGGTCTTGGTGGAGAAAAGTGAGAGGTTCTCATGAGTGCTAAACGATGCAGGTAAACCAGGGCCCTCGTTGGGGCGGAGGCAGGCTGGGGTGGTCGGACTGGAACAGTCAGGCCCTCCACCTCCCTGCCTGGTATCCCTGCCATCTGGGCAATGGAGAAAGGTCATTTTGAAAGGTTGGTGACCAGGCCCGTTGCATCCTGGCGGCGAGTCTGTGGTCGGACTGGAACAGTCAGGCCCTCCACCTCCCTGCCTGGCATCCCTGCCATCTGGGCAATGGAGAAAGGTCATTTTGAAAGGTTGGTGACCAGGCCCGTTGCATCCTGGCGGCGAGTCTGTGCACCCAGTGCTGGGAAAATGGCATCCCCAAGGAACTTCCCCCTCTTCACTGGGGACCTCAAGATGTCAGAGCTTCAAAACTAGAGAATTATTTTGGAAGAAATGAAACTGTGGACACTGTTGAATTTGTTTGATCTTGCCCTTATGTAAATATGCCCCAGGGATAGGAGGTGGGAGGGTAAAAGACTAACCCAGAGCTTGGGGAGAGAATAAAGAAACTGTCTTTTTCAGTCATAACAAGTTCCTCCCATTTATAGAACTGCCAAATCATAACAAATTTTCCATAAAGTCTTAAAACCAGTTTAAAAATCAACTTGGCTCAAAGACTGGCAGTTCACGGATGCACCTCCTCTGCCGCCCACACCCAAGTGCTCTGAAGATCCGGTTGCATCCTGGGGTCCCAAACCTATCAGTCCCAGCTTGCCAACTGTCCAAGCTTTCCTGCAGGTGAGTCCCAGTCACCTCTTCCTCCAAGCTTCGCATGGTCTCACCAGCCGCACAGGACACCTGCCTCAGTTCTTGGAGCCCTGGTGCTACGGGTCCAAAGACGGCCAGCTCTTCTGATCCAGGGCACCGATATGGGGTGAGGGTGGGCAGCTTTGGAAGGAGGCTCAGGTTCGGCTGTTCTGGGTCCCTGGGTCTGGCTGTGAATGGCTCCTTGGCTCCTCTCTGGCACAGGGACAACAGGGCTGTGGCTGGGTGCAGTTGGCTCCAGGCAGAGGCAGCCTCCTGAGAAGTGGCTGGGCTGCCTGAACTGCCCCTCTGAGGAGGGGCGGGTTGGAGTGTCTTGGGTTGGGATCTTTCCCAGCTGAGCGACTCAGGCCACACATCTGGGCCTTCAGGATTTGATGACCCGGCGAGTGAAGCCTTGCAGCCTCTGCTCTGGAGCCAGGAGCCCCACAGAACCTGGGTCATCCCTTGTCTTTCATCTACACCCTTGGGCTGCTGGAGGGGTCACCCTGGATGCCAGGGAGGCTTAGTCGGAGAGTTCCCTGGTGTTTTGGGGAGAAATTATGACCTCTTTGAAGGGTCCCTAAGCAGAGCCCTCCTCCCAGCTAGGACATATGGGACCGTGGAGACCTGGGCTCACCAAACCCTCGATGGGAGGGAACAAAACAGTGGCAGAGATGTGGGAAGTAAATTCCAGGCTGGGCCAAGCCACAGTTTCTCCACCCATCCCCCCATCCAAGGAGGTGCTTGGTGGTATGATGTGTACCTGCCCACCACGTTGCTTTCTTGTGCACTAGATGCAAGTTTTTGAGTAAAGGACCAAGGAGAAAGAAGGGAGGTGAGTTAAGGCCACCACACTCTGCTGGACTCTTCTAGAACTGGTTTGAAGCCCAGAGGCCTGGAGCACAGGTCCAGCTCTTGGCCCTGGGAAGAGAATGGACCACAGTTGCCCCCTTCACATCTTTTCAGGGTTCCTGGGGCAAGTCCACAGCTTTGCTGGTCCCACTTCCCGAGAACTGCATGGTTTCAGGTGGGGTCACAGGGAAGTTTCCAGGTGGGGCCCAGCCAGACCTCCTCCCACCCAGCTCCCCCAAAACTTCATCATCTCAGGGCCCCCAAGAGAAGTGAGGCAGTAGGGGCACAGAGATGGGCACTATCAGGCTCCTGAGGGTGAGCACACAGTGTCCACTGCCACATCCCCACTGCCACAAGGCTCTGCAGTAACCCTGGCTTCCCAGGAGTGTGTGTGTGGGATGGGGGCAGTGATCAATGAAGGGAATCATGCTAAGTGGGTGGGAAGGAGGCAATTTGTGTATCTGAATCCTGAGATTGAGAAGTGTCATCCTCTAGGTCACACCCCAGGGCTTATCTCACCTGTATTTACCTGTGGCCCTGAAATATGACACTGTAGTTTGCTAAAAGGATGGTGGTGGGGCAGGCCCATTTCTCAGGCAGGGACTCACTGCTGTGGTTGGGTGCCTCTGGGGTATGGAAGTGGGGTTGGAAATGGAATCTGCCTTGGGGTTAGGTGAGCGGGGCTGGGAACAGAAAAAGACTGCTCTCGGGGACTTCCCAGAGTCGCAAAAGAGGTACCCTCCCATCTGTGTCAAGGGCCTAGAGGAGCCTGAGGTGTGGGGCAGGTGTTCTGAAGTGTGCATGTGAGGGTGGCATGAATAGGATGTAAACTGCAGGGGGCCAGCCCCTGTGGAGAGATTTAGGTGGTCCCTTGGAAGGTGTGGCAGCATCAGCGATTATTCTGGAAAAATAAAGAGAAAGAAAAAGAAGGGAGGAAGAAAGAAAGAGACTGGACTCTGTCTAGTGCAGAAGCTGATTTAATGGGACAAACCGTAAACCTTTTATCCTACAAACTGTAAACCTTTTATCCTAAAGTTTCACAGGCAAAATCACAAGATTTTCACGTGAACACAAAGCCAGGTGGATGAGGGGCGTCCCCCACCCACTAGATGTTTTTTCAGGTATGAGGAAGGACAAACTGCAAAACTGTTTTGTTGTTCCCTATGCTAGTTAATGTTCCTTAAAAGCAACGCAACAATCCCTACTAGCATCATGTTGTTCTAATAATCAATAACTTCTAAAGCTCATGCGCACACACCCATGATGACTAACTTAAATTTTATTACCTTTCTATTCTATGCTAATACTACTTACACAATGCTATGGAAGCTCTTAATTATAGCTTAAACCAATTCCTAAAGAATGTGGCCCAGTCCAAGGTTCACAGTGGGCCACTTCTTGGAACAATTGATTACAATCACTTAACAAAATGGCTATTCTAAGATCCTATATATCTATCCTAATTTTCTAGAAAGTTTCTAATTCCTAATCCTAATATATAAAGCTGATCATCAGCAATAAAGCTTCTAAAAATAAAACCCAAATATCAACTGTAAATGTACTAAGGCCAAAACCCCAATAGTAGAAAATGGATACAATGATATTTCTAAAGTTAACTGTATTCTTATTAAACCTCAAAATATCATGATTGATCATGCTTGAACTAACATGATTCCCTGACGTAGCATGACCTATTCTACAATACTTACTATGAATAAAATAAATTCAATTTCTACAATAAGTAGGAAAACCCTACACTAACTGTAGCTAAAGTCAGTCTAAAAGATTGCAGCCCAGTCCAAAGTACACGCTGGGCCCTCAGGAATGTGGCCCAGTCCAAAGTTTGTGCTGGGCCATTTCTGGTAACTCTAGATAATCATCTATACCATCTAAAGCTGAAAACAGCTGTCCATAAGTATATACTAATTCTACAAATATACGTTTAAACCTTATAAAGAGGCTTGTACCATGTAAAAGGCTCCCAAATGTGACCTGAGTTTGAATTATATCTAATACCTAAGCCAAAACCACAGTTTATGGGAACCAGGAACAATGAGTTTCTAGAGTGAGCCATGCCTGTCACAGTCACAGAGCCTTCAGCTTAGATCAGCAGTAGGTTACTTGCGCTACATGGTGAAAGAAGGAGGAAAATGGGGTCAGTGGCTCCCGAACACATCCTAGTGGTCTCGGGGTCCACGGCCCTCCCTGATCCCTAACACTCAGTGGGCCTCTATGGCCGGCTCCCAACAGTAAACTTGATTCCTAGCAGAGAAATCAAGCCTGCCTTCAGAGCTGGTAATTAGTAATGACTATTGTGGGCATCATTGTCACTAGTTATAGATGTCTTGGTGTCTGTCCTCAGGCTTGAAAAATGGGAATCTCCCTGATTCTGTGGGACTTCAGGCCCCCAGAGAGGGAAGCAGAGGGTGGGGATCTGTGGGTGGACCTGAGCAGTGGTTGTCACTCCCCACACTACCCCTGGCTGTCTCAGGAGAGAGTAGAGGACCCTCCAGTGGCCTCTGGGTTGTCTAGGCCTAGGGAAGTGGAAGGGCTGAGTCAGGAACATGTCGCAGCAGGAGTGGAGAGTGGCAGCAGAAGCAGGGCAGGAATCCTTGCCTGTGCTGGAGGTTGGGGACAAGCTGGCCCAGGGTGGCCCGGGAGCCAAGGAAGGCCTGGGGGTCCCAGTGGCTTAGCCTGTCTTAGTGGGACTCCTCTTGCTGGCCACTGGCCCCACTCCTGTGTACTCTTCAACTTTTCAGTCAAGTCTGGAAGACTTGGTTTTCTCTCTTTCTGGCAGAGCTGAGGTAATTGTATCCAAGTTTTTCAGAGGGAATCCTGTAAAGCCATGTTTAGCACATCAAAATAACCCAAGCAATAGGGTTTGCATGGGATGAGGAAGTCTCCTCGTGGCGAGTGTGCAGTTTTGAGCATAAGCAAAAATTAAGTTGAAATCATTTTTGGCATCTGAAGCGGTGTTTGGTTTTACTTTTGTAAGTTGCCAAGGTTTTCATTTCATTTGCACCCAAAGAATAGCCCTTTTCTTCTTGTGTTAAGTAACGGAGGATTAGAGAAAACAGTGTCCAGTGACTTGACATAAATTGTGTCCTCTTAGTCCTCCCTCCCAGTGGGTATCAGCTGTGGGAGGAGGTGGCTGCACATTTAATTCTCTGCAGGGGCATTGGCCTGTCTGCTAGCTCAAATGATCCATTTTCCCGGGTCTAACTGTGAAATCCAGGCTCCAACTTTGGGCTACTGGGGAGTTGTGTGGGGTTGTGTAGGGTCCTGGGGAAGACAACCCCCTCCTGTGTTGCTCCCCCAAGATAACTCGCTGCCATGGTGCCCCCAAGAATTCTCATTCCCCAAAGAAGGTGCAGGAATCAATCCCCGCCAACCATGAGGAGCAGAGAAAGGCTGATGGGTTTTGCTTTAACTTTTCTTGTAGTTTTGAAGGAAAGCCTACTTCTCTGAGAGAGGCCCTGCCACCTTTCAGATCTCAGCCTATGGAAAAAGATCAGTCACATTTTGTCCTGGCTGTCAGGATGAGAGATTTATAAGGTGTCCCTTCAGAAAGAATTCCCAGTAGAGTCCACAATGAAACGTCTTCTTCTCCAGTACAACCAAAATAATTAGAAAAGCAGAAAGTACATTTTTCAGTGATTAGGCAAAAATGAAATCTAGTCACAGAAAACTTTTATCTGTGACCTTCTTCAC